>NW_009732556.1:1878-50561 GCF_000703405.1 Apaloderma vittatum | reverse complement strand
GATCCCTAACCCAGTCCTCCTCAACCAGGGCTGTACGTGCCATTAGAATACATTCCCATATTAAATTACATACGAAACTATGTGTACTGCCTGAAATAAGGCAAGCTGAGAATGGTTACTAGTTTTCTTTTGTGCTATTTTATCAGCTGTTAAGGATGTGTAGAATGATATGATCTTACCTTCTCTCTTTTTCCACAAGGTGAAAAAATTGATCTAACTGAACCAAGTTTGGATCTCTGAGGTATATAAATATTACTGTTTATGCCTGATGAAGCAAAATTAATTGGTTGTTGATAAGAGAATATGTATCTGGGTAATTTATGAAAGACTAATGGTTAGGAGCTATTTGTTAAGAGCAGAAGGAGCAGGTGCTAGAATATCTGTGCTCAGCACGTTGTCCTTTAAAAAAATTTAATTTTTCAAAAATGCATGTAATACTTCAATATAATGTCAATAAGCCAAAATTAGCTTTTCTTTCTCCTTTTTTATTTTTCTTCCTGAGTTGTTGATGTCTCAGGGTTTCAGAAATTAGAGCATGTAGTTAGGACCATAGATAGGACTGGAGGCACCTTCTTGTTTATCAAATCTAGTTACCTGTTGAAGACAGTTAAGTCATCAGATCCTCCTTGGGAGTTTATTAAACTTCAATTTGAAACTAATTTTTACCCTTTTACTCGTATGGGAGGTGATTCCAGGGGCTCACTGTTGTGGCTGGTAAAAACTACAATTTCCAGTGTAAATTTTTACACTACTGGTTGGACTGGTAGCCTCTTGGTTTTGGTAGCTTTTTCTTCAGCTTCTTCTCTGATAATTTAGTCTTCACATTCTTGTGATCATCCTCGTTGTCTCATTCTGCATTTATAGGGTGAGATGATCTGTTTTGAGCGTGAGTGATCAGAACTACACGTATCATTTCAGACAAAGTCTCCTTAAATCCTGCTGGTGACTCTTGTCTTTTTGACGGCAGCAGCAGCAGCTCTTCTCATACCTCCTTGGCTTAGAAGTACTTTTTCGTGATTACATCACATCACAGAAGGATCATAAGCTACTATTTAACTGGTGTAGGAGTGTTTCTTCCTCTCCTTGGTGCTCTTTAAAAGATGAGCATGCGGTGGCTTTGTGACTTGTTTCGAATGCATGAATTTGTTTTGTTGTCTTGCCTTATATTTCTTTTGTGGAAGGACTTATCAGTAAAGTAATCTTGTGTGCTTTATTTAAAATATTCTGAAATTATGTACTTCTGGGCTCTTTTTTTAGCAATTCTGAAAAATACTTACCCCTCTGTCTGCTACTCTGCCCGTTCTTATATTGCGTGTGTTGTAACTATCCTTTGACTCACCTTTCTAGGAGTGTGTTGATCCAGCAGCTTTTAGGGAACGCTGAAGTCCTGATGGAGGTTTTTTGGGTCGTATTTTCTCTCCTTATACTTTTGGATCAAGCTGAAATAGCTGGCTATGCCATAGGAGCTTTGTAAGGGGGAAAGAAAGGACAAAATTTAATAAACAGCATTGAGTGCTGTGGAATTGGGAGCTTGGGAAGAGAGTAACACCTTTTTCTGCTTTCCCTCCCAGCAGCTATCCCTGGTAACTTAGTTTTGGGGTCTTGCTCAGACTGAAAGGACCTTTTGAGGGATCCCTGGCCATGCTGGGTGACTCCACAGATTGGATTTAATGTGGTTACTTCCATTGGCACTGAGGATGAGCCCTCTTCCAGGGGAGTTATTTCTCCTACTGAGCTGTCTTGCCTCAGGTGTTACTACACAGTTTGTAAAGAGTGTGCTGAGTGTTTTCATTGCCAGTGTTTTGGGGGATGTGATGCCACATTGGCCCAAGCTGTCCAGAGTTTGCCTGCTGCAGTGCTTGTCTTCTTCCCTGGCTTTGCAGCCCTGCTGTGCCGGTGCTCCTCTCCTGGGCACGTTGGCGTTTTGGGGTATCTGCCTGTGTCAGAGCCCTCTCAAGTCTCGGTACCTGCGTTGAAGCTGCCTGAAAGGGAGCATTGTTTGTGGGGTGCCCTAACCTGTCTGAAGTCTGTAGGAAGTTTGGCTGCTCACCTTGTTGGGAGCTGGAGTTCGCTTGAGGGTTCTGCTAGTTCCGCTTGGAGAGCGGATCTGCCAAGCTCTGGAGGGATGTAGTGGTGTTTACAGAAGGGCCTACCCGTGCTGCCAGGCACCGAACTCAGCCCTTGTTCCCTGTTCTCTTTGTGCTTCAGCTTCTCTACTGAATGAGTCTTAAACGTGTCTGGCTTTCAAGGCTTTCGTGATAGTGGTACAATATCCTTGCTTTACCTGGGATTTTATATCTGACGAGCTTCAGCTTTCTCACCCTGGTTGCTCATTCCTACCTGCGCTCAGCCCTTTGCCCTGTGCTCGCACAAACATTTGTGAATTAGGTGGTGAACCAAATGGGAGAGTTTGTCTGGCTGAAAAATAATGTGGGAAATGACCATGTGGCTGCACAAATGTTTTTCTGGCCTGTGGGAGAGGACAGCAGAGAAAGGACAGAGTATGGTGATGTGAAGGCAGATCACACCAGATTCTTTGGCATTGGTGCTGACTTAACATGTAGAAGTACAATTTTGGTGTTCCCGGGCTGTGTATATAAGCTCAAGCTTGTTAGGACATCTGCTACTCAGCAGAATGGGAGTTGACATCTCAACCTTTGAGTTCGGTCGCACATTTCTGACAACTTACATAAAAAGAAACAGTTGATTTTATTGTATCATAAAATAAGGTTTATGCAGGAGCTCCCATGTAGCACTTTGACAGATTGTTCTTTCAGTCTTTATGAACCAAGCAAACGTAGTGGTAGAGAGGACACTTCTTCATTACACAGTGCTTTTTGAGCACTGACCGTATTTATAGGCTGAACTTGATGATCTCGGAGGTCTTTTCCAGCCTCAGTAATTCTGTGATTCTGTGAACATGGATGATGCAGTTATTGCTCCATCAGATGTTTGTTTTTATTTTTTAATTGTGTGTGCATACACCTACACTGCCTCTCTGTATTTGAATAGCTTAAGGAAACTGGACTATGTACTTTTTATGCTTTGAGTGAAATACAAGCTTATGCTCTTGGCAGAAATTTGGCTTAGTTCCTCCCAAAGACTGGGCGAGATGAGCAAACATAGGCATTCAGCAGGTATGTTTGCAAGAGATCGCTAAAGGTTTTGATTTTTGAGAGAGTTTTAAACATTTATGTGTTTCCTGTTGAGACCCCAAAGCACTGCAGGTTTTATGGCAAACCTTGGTCATATGCCTGGCAGATATCTGCCTTGTCAACTTTATTTTCTTACTTTCTGAGATTAGACATGAAATACGGGAGTGTCTTGTCACAAGGCCTCAGTAACGTGGTTGGGATATCCCATCGTTAGATGGGATCGTTAGGAAAAACTTCACTGTGAGGGTGGCAGAGCCCTGGCACAGGCTGCCTGGAGAGGTTGTGGAGTCTCCTTTGGAGACTTTGAAAACCCATCTGGACGCGTTCCTGTGTGACCTACTCTAAGGGATCCTACTCTGGCAGGGAGGTTGGACTAGATGATCTTTCGAGGTCCCTTCCAACCCCTGACATTCTGTGATTCATGCTGCAAGTACCTTTTTAATCTTTTTTTTGCCCTTTTACCATATAACCGTGTTTCCTTGTCTTGCGTCCACATGTTGCACTGTAAAATGCATTGAAAGTACAGGGCAGAAGGTAGAAGCCTTGTTTTGGATCAAGTTAAATATTTGTTGTGACTATTTTGGGTCCCCGAAGCATTTATTTTCTGTTGTCTGTGGTTTATTTTTTTTTTTTGCCAGTGTGATTTCTGCCGTATGCAAGTGTTTCCTAAGTGAGCAAGTGAATGCTCCCGATACCTGAGTTAATAAGACCTGTCTGCTCTGGGGGAATTCAAGCCAAACCTTGGTGTGGGACTTAATCACAAAGTAGCAAATGGATACAGAAGGAGAAGGGAGCAACATGTCTTGTATGGATTTTGGTGTAAGATGCTAAACTTGTTAACAATAAGTGTGTTTGTCTTGCGAGACAATGAACAATGCTGAGGTGAATTATGTCAAAGAAAAGTGCAGTTTCTGCATTTTAGACAGTCATGGAAAGTTTCGTAATTGTGTCTTAAGTTCAAGTGTGCTGTGGGCAGCTGTTCATCCTGAGAGCTACCCAATTTGATGTTTGGGAACCCTGAAAACTTGCAAAGGTTCTTATTCAAAGAGAATAAAGTATAATAAAAGGATTATTGACATAGTTGAATTATTATTTTAGTGCGTGTGTTTGCCCAGGAGACTGTAATGGATTTGGAGTAGTTGTTCTGGTACACTGGGTAAATTTTTGATTTTGGTATGCCTAGTCATTGTGAAAACACTTATTGCTCAATGCCACACAGCTGCTCTTGAAGTGGCAAGAATTGGCCTGTCAAGTATTGGCCTGTTGTTTGACCAAATTGACATAATTGTGCTGTAAGACTTTTTTTTTTTTTTAAATGATTGTGTGCCTAATTGACTAGGCATCAGTGTCTCATAAAGACCCACTTTAATTTACATACCTGTAGAAATATTTTCTCTGTACTATCTAGAGTTAATACCTTAAAAGGTTCTTATCTATTTTTTCTTTTTTTTTTTCTGGGGAAAAAAGAAAGAGCCTATCCATACTGGATAATGTGAGTTAAGTTTCAGTTTGCTGCAAGCTCTCTTGTCAGGTCCAAGCCCCTTGAAATGGTTTTGTAATGGGGACGTTGAAACACAATGGGTGGTAGAAATATTTCTGTTTATTATTAATTGGCTCAGTACGTCTCTTTTTCTTTTTTTCTTTTCTTAAAATGCCAGTCATTCAAGGCTGTAGTTCAACCTCTATCCGCTTGCCTTATGACAGGTGCAGTTGAGATGAACTGGTCTGTATGTCAGGGTATGTACAGGAGTGTTTGGAAAACGGGGTTAAAGGTAGCTGAGTGTCTCCTAATTTTTTGAGATAACTGGGCTCATTTAACCTTCTCCTTTCCGCAATACAGAGCAGAAATCACCTGAGAGAACAAAAATGAAACAGAAGTGTGTGTGCACATCTTTTCCCAGAAGATAGAAATAGTCTAAAAGAAGGACTGTATGCTCAGCATCTTGACATAAGACAGATATAGGCAGAGAACTGAAGACTTTTTGGTCTTGCTTTGTTGTTTAAAGGAGGAGTTAAGATAAGCTCTCTGCAGTCTCGGTACTTAAAAAAAAAATTAAATGCTAGCAAAGTAATCTCTCAGGTTTTGTCTTGCAGTGTGCATGTTACTGTGAGCTGCATGGAGGGGAGCTGCAGACAGCTGAAGAAAGCTTATCAACAGTGTTTAAAACCCAAAAATTCTTGACTGTTGATTGAGTAGTGATTTCTGCCTGAAACCCAGGACATGTTTTATTGCCATTAACAAGCCGTAATCTCTATGTGATGTGTAGGCAGCTTGTGAGATCTGCTTATTTACTGGTTGGGTTCTTCAGCCAGATAAGGTTTTGAGAGCATTCTGAAGCTGGCTCCTTACAAGGTGAGAACGGCAAAATCCCCGTTGGTAGGACTTCACAGAATCTGTAAAGAGTAAATTGGTGTCATCTTCTCCCAGCTCCCTCTTGTATTTGGCAGACAGGGAACAGATAACCCCAAACACATAGGCAGTTGCATCTGCAGGTACTTGAATAAGGATTTCTGAGGTCCTGAAGGTAAGATGTGAAAAGGGAAAAAGACTTATTTTTGTCCCCAACTCATCTGGGAGCTACTGGTCTTGGAAGCTGCTTTATTCTGAGACTCTTAGCAGCCTTTTGTCTCGTTGCAGTCATGCTTCTTTCTCTTTCCTCAGCTTTTGATCCTTAACCTGTGACACAGAAAAAACAATTGCTTTTGCTCAGTTCCCTTAGTATTTTCTATCACTACATCATTGCTACAGGCTCTAGGAAGAACCTGCCTTTTGGGCTCTGCCTATTTATTAGTCCATCAGCCTAAAAAATAAACCTGCAATGGCCAACTGCAAATAGTAGATGAACCCTTGGCTATGTAACAGAAACCACTCCGGGTTATGGGGACTTGCTAAATGTTCTGAAGGTTGTGAAATAAACAGGTTTGACAGCTGCTCGCTCCAAGTTGAGCTGTTCTTGACTCAATTTAAGAATCCGTGTAGGAGAACACAAAATTGTCTAACCCAAGCTAGGCAAAAAGCCTGTGAATGTTTCTAGAAGCATCTGTAATTTAAAAATCTAGATGTCTTTTTGTAAGCTTTCTCACGTGTGTGGTTTTTCTGTTGGTTTTTTATGTTCCCTTGCCATAAATCAAGAGTCATTCAATTTCTATAAGTAAATTTCCCTCTGACATCAAAATTGAAGAACAAGTGAAAACACATATTTTTTGCTGATTCTTTCCATTCCATTTGTTTGTGGTTCAGGTCTTGGCTATATGTTGAAGACTGCATTATTAGTTTTTAATCTAACCTATTTTTTCCTTAGTAGAGAGAATCATTTGTTGTGCATGTTCCTTTAAATAACAGACACATCTTGGTTATAAAAGCTGAAGAAGTGGAGCTTAGAGATTCTAAATATTTGATACTGTTTAATAAGTATATCTACTAAAAATAATCTTTGTAAAAAAGGGTAGTAACTCATCTGTAATACTGTAAGTGAACAGCAAAAGCCATAGAGGATTTTTTTTTTTCTGAAATGATTAATGGCAGCGTATCTCAAGTCCAGCAAATTTTTGCTATGCTCTGCAGAATCTGAAATTTTAAAAAGGAATAATATCTTGTCATTCTGCTTGTGAAAATAGCTTTTCCTTTATTCTGTTTTGTTTGCTCTCTTGCCAGCCAAGCTAGAAAAGTACACAGCACGACCAAGCTCTGCTAATATCATGAGCCATTTTCATCTGCTCAGTGTCCAAGAGGCTCGATTCCTTATCGGCCGTCATCCCTCCCTGAAGTGGATGTGTGGGGAATGCGGGACTGGGCACAAATCTTGTACCCTTTGTAGATACTTTGTCCTAAACAAACACTCAGTTCCAGTAAGTATAATTTAGTTGATAAGTATCTAACAGTTTTCTGGAGAGGAATGTCTGCTCATTTTCTGCGATGTACCCAAAGCATTTTTAGTACAGCCTGGAGCCTGAAGTCACAGAATCACAGAATGTTTGGGGTTGGAAGGGACCTCGAAAGATCATCTAGTCCAACCCCACCCTGAACACTGACACGAGGGCATGTGGTGCTATTTGTGCATTGATGGTGCCAAACCATCTAGATGCTTTATTATTTGCTTTCCTCAAAAATGTGGCATCGTTCTGGACTGCTTAGAGACTGACCCATTTGTTTAATATTTCATGGGGATGAAAGAGAAGAGCAGGACAGAGTGAACTCGTGCCCATAGAGATGAAAATAAGCATACTCCTGTTTATTATTCTGGTGTGTAAGATGAGGAAACTTTGTTGTTCCTGGAGGTGGTGTGATTGCTTTTTCTGGTGACGTTATCAATAATCTTCCCCAGTCATCCACGCACATATAACTCCCTGGGCATTTTCTGTTGATACCTTCATCCGGATTACTTCTCCGGATACAAACTTAAATCCAAAAGGTAATGAAAGATTTTAGTCAATGTGTGAACTCGAATACAGATCACAGAGGTTGTATAACCTCAGCGTGAAGAGGAAAATCATCAGTATCATACCCTGGGTGTTTGCTTAGACCTCTCGTGAAGCCGTTGTCCTCAGATAGAGTCAGTTTTAGACAAATGCATAGACTTGATTTTTAAGCATTAATGTTTATTGTTAGTTTATCTATGTAGCATGTATGCATACATAGTAGATATATGCATATTAAAAATCACTGATTTAAGGCTCCTAATTTGAGAAGACACGTGGCCACCTATTTTGGCCATGATTTGAAGTGGAATTAAGCTGGTACTTTGGTGCTTTGCTCATTTGGGGAAAGCCCTGTATTATGTGTTGGCCAATGAAAGATGCACTGACTGATGTCCTGCTTCTGTAGTCAGACTGTCCTCACGCAAAGGCAAATGGAGAGAGCTGAATTTGCAGGTAAAATGGAAGGATCACCTGAACTGATGTGGTCTGTGCCAGGAGGGAGCTTTGTCGTCGTGCCAGCTGTGGTGCTGAGGTGTCCTGTGCTGCCTGGGATGCTGGGTGGTTGTATCGGTAGGCTGCCATTGGTGAAGTCACATAAATTGCTGCAACTATTTAAAAAAAAAAAAGTTAGGCTGAATAATACAAAATTGGTCAAGTCATGTTTTTCAAATCTTTATTTCAAGACATGAAATAATTTCTTAAATCCATTTTTATTGGAATCTGCCTTCCTAGTGTTGACGTATGCTCTGACTTTAGCGATCTGCAGCAAGGAACACATGTGAGAGGGGTCTGGGAGATGGCTTTTCCTCAAGAGTCAGATGGAAATGTGTGACCAAACATGCTTGCCATTGCTGGAAAAAACGGCCAAGGTTTGTGGGGGCAAGAATGACAGATCTGCTAGGAAGAAAGTTTGGAATCTAACTGTGTATATTAAATCTATCTGGAGATGGAGAGGAGTCAGGGTTTGGATGGAGTTCAGGTCTGCCCTTGACTTGTCCCACAGAACCCCTTTTGAATTCAGAAGGAATTATCTGTGAATGAATATAAGGGTGGATGTGCATGAGTGCGTGAGAACGTAATCGCCTGATGTGGGATTTTCATAGTGCGTTGTTGGCTGTTTTTGTACAGAAAGCTATTTTCCAGTCTTAGAAACTCTGGTTCCAGTTTGGGAAGGCATTGAAGCACTCTACGATGTGCTTTTCCAAGAAGGGATTTTTTTTTTTTTCCCCATAATCAGGTCCTTTGCAAACTTGAAATACCTTTGGTTTAGGGACAAGAGAGGCTGGAAAAGTGGTTTCAGCTACTATCTCTGTGTAGTACCTTGCACACAGAGACCCTGTTATGTTGGTCCTTAGGCAATACCGTGGTTAAAAAACCCAGTACAGCACACCTGGATTCACCTGCCAAGTTCAGTAGCATGACACTCCCTTCTCTATAACTTGAAAATAGGAAAGAGGAGGCAGGGTTTTTTGTTGTGCTTCGACTGCTGTGTTGAGAGAAATGTATAAACACCAGGGGCTGCCAAAATGAAGGAGACACTGAAACCCTCCTTATGCCCGGGGCTGCTGTGTACACGGACAGGGAAGAGAAAACCCTTTTCCTGCCTCATCTTCCCTCGCTCATGGTATTGCTTCTCCCATAGTGGCAAGCTAAATAAATTTTGTAAAGAAGCCTGCTTCTTGAGTTAATGGTCCACTAACTTCTGGATTTCAGGCCTAGTGTGCTAAAAGGTTTGCTCTTTCACAGATAAATTGCATTTAAATTGCATTTAAATAGGCTTGGTTTTCTAACTAAAGGAATTCTGGAGCAATAAAATGTCCAAGTAATTTCAAGGTTTGCTCTTTAACGTTGGCAGCTGCTGTGCAAGAGGCGTTTTGAAACTGTAGCTCTACTTGTGTTAATAAAACAAAAAGCTTGACTTTTTAAAAAAAAATTTTATTTTTTTTAAACTGCAAGATAGAATTGTGTTTGTTTTGCACTTTCTAATCTTGGAAGCAGGAGCTGGGTAAAACTGGCTGGTTCTAGCTGCCTCTGCCTCTCTAAGTACTGGAACCAGTTTAGTTGGGGGCAGGTCAGCAGAGTGGAAGTTTTGTTTAAGATCCTTTGCAACCAAGTCAGTATTGTTTCTTTTAACGTGTTTAGCTTTTGTGCTGGGTTTGTGCAGGTACAATGCAGCTTAGCCCTTAAGGTAGAACTGTTTTGGCTTCAATATAGCAAAGCTATAAATAGACACCCCCTCGCCTCCCCAGCAGGAGGAAATGACCGCGGCAGGTGTTGTCCTCTGCTAGAAATTTTCACATTATTAGTACCCGAGTGCTCTTCTTATTTTGTGTTCTTCTTTTATTAAATGCCAACTGACACTGGTCAGCAAGCAACTTGGTAAAATCTGAAATCTTCATTAAGACAAAAGAAATAAAACCAAGAAGATATTTTTGATTTTTGTGAAGCCTCTGTGTAAAGTATATGCAATTTAAAAAATATTAACAGTAGGCACAGGATTGCTGCATAATGCTGGTCACTCTTTAAAATGGTATTTCAATTCTTTTAGCTGTATTTGGCAGGAGTTTGGCAGAGTTTTATTACAGCAGTTCCTCTGTGGTAGTACTGGTAGATGTTTTGAAGGCTGTGGGCAAGATTTGTATCCTTGCTTGTGCTGAGATAGTACCTTGCTCTGTGATGGCATCAACAAAATAAACGGGGCTTTTTGTGCTGCAAGGTAGCGCTCAGAGTAAATAAGGATATTGCAGTGTGGCGCTTGTGAAATGGGTTTGGTGGCATTGATAAACAACCTTCCCCTTGATGTGGAATTCACCATTGTGTTTGGATTAACTTTCAGCAAAGAGGCCGAATTGCTTGGGCAGGGAGAATAAATGTATCTGTGCTGCTGAGATTGTTTCCTTTCAGCCCTGGTGGAGAGCGCTTGCCTCCTTGCCCCACCGTTGAGTGCTGAAGAAATGGTGAGATCAAGGGAAGCGTACTTACGGCGTGTGTGTAAACAAAAAAAAGGGTGACAGCCCTGTGTCTGAGTTACTGTTTAACGTGTATCTGCCTGTATACCCCTTCCTCTCTCCTGCAGATGCGAGAGCTGTGTGGAACTGCTGTTTGTGAGAGGGGCTGGGAACTGCCACGAGTGCGATACCCCCCTGCGGAAGAGTAACTTCAGGGTTCAGCTCTTTGAGGATCCTGCTGTCGACAAGGAAGTGGAAATTCGGAAGAAAGTGCTGAAAATGTGAGTGTCACCGGTTAAAAGAACAGAAGGTGGATGTATTTCAGGGTTCACCATAAAAAAAATTACTTTACTCCTCCAGTGGTACAGAAGAGATACCTATTTTTATTTTCTTTTAAAGTGACAACCCATAAAACTGGACTCTGTTTATTGTGGAGAGGGTTCAGAGAATCTGATTTTATGCAACGACTGAGGGTGGGATTCTTGATTTAGCCTCAAGGGATTCCCGTTTAGCATTATAAAATGTTGGGTGTTTCTATGTGGCCTACTTTGGCAAAGACTTGCCTCCTAAGTGGAGATGATTAGATATTGAAGACTACAGCTGCTTTCCCTTGGAGGGGGTGAACTTGAGAGTGGGGCAAGAAACAGGACTTCTTGTTTTGTTCCTTGGGGACCTGTTCTGAGAGTTGAAGGCCAGTTCCCTTCAAAATGAAAACAGAGGAAAAAAAAGCTATATTAATGTTGTTCTCTGCTTCACACAGCAGTTGTTGGTGGAAGTGCTTCCTTGCAAGCCTTGTGTTACTAGTCTGTCACACAGATTGGAGAGCTCTTGGAATTGAGATAAATGAGATCTAAAATTGCATCTCGCTCCTTGTGAGCAAGAAACATTTTATCAAAACAAAGCCAGTTGATGTTTTGGTAGAAGATGGAATGGTAGTGTGATGGATGTAACGAACCTGGAGAGAGTTGTGTGTGCAAAAATGAATGTACAGGTAAATTGTAAGCTTGACAGCCTTTATCTAAGACTTAGCACAATACTAAATGAATCATGTGACGTTGCTGAGATGTTGGGAAAATTGTGGTGTTGAGTACCAAGTTGCTGACGTGGAACATAGTAACAATTTTGATGTTTGATTATGAAGGCTGCTGAAGTTAACAAAAGTCAAACTGCAATGAAGTCAGCTTAATTGACTAAGCACAAAATGAAATGAAGTTAGAACAGAAAATGTTGCACAATGCTTGGTCCACTTGGATTTGGCAGATTTAGTTTTTAGAGAAGAATATCACCAAATTGGAATTTGGCCGGAGTTCTTGGGATTCGATTTTTCTTCACTTGGGTGTCCACAGAGCAGGCACAGTTTTAATTTCTTATTTTCTTGGGAAGAAAGCCAGTGTCTTGGTTTTTCAGGGGCTGTCCACATTCTAGCCAGTTGCCCCTTCATCTTTTTACTTTTTTCAGTTACTGAAATCTGGGTGGATGAGTTCTGGAATGGCTGATTGATATGAAATAAGATAATTGTGTAGCATTTTCAGTTTTCTGCTGACATACGCTTTCTGTTGTTGGCACAAGGCCAAGCTCCCTTTCCTGGTACTTCTAGAAAAACTTTTGATGAGAGTGTTACTGTGGTCTGTGCCTTTATTAATTGGTTTCTCAAGCTGAAGGGGCTGGCTTGGAATTGTTACATCCTGGCTTCTGTGCTCCTCATTGCCTCTAACCCTGGAAAAGACATCAGCCAACAGTAGGCAAAGATAGCACTGATTTGTGCCAGGCTGGCTCATTTACTTTGAAACAAGCCCTTCTGTCTCCTTTTAAAGATTTTGTGTGTTGGTCAGTTGTAGGAGCCACAAAGCACATAGTTGATAAAACTAGAGCGATATTTAGTACTCTTGCAGTAAGAGCTTTGTTGAATTGAAGTTGTATCTTTGTGTGTTGCATAAATACTTGTTTCTCTTCTCTCAAAGATACAATAAAAGAGAGGATGATTTTCCCAGTCTAAATGAATATAATGATTTCCTAGAAGAAATAGAAGAAATTGGTAAGTCTTAACACTTGAATTTTTGATTTGCTGTGCTCATGAGACCACAGGCTTTTATCTTCTGATTCGGCTGCCTATAAGAATATCGAAGTTTCTGTAACAGGATTTATCGTGGTATCAGATGTTTATCAATTACTTTTTTTTCCTGTACATTCTTAATCGTATTTGCTGAAGTGTAGGGTATTGTGAAGTAAAGCATTTATCTGCCAGAGAAAAAACCACGTGGTTCAAAGAGGAAGTAGTGCTTCATAGCTGGAAAAGAAAGGCTTGCAGGGGACTGTTGGTGCTGCACCGGGAAAGATTAAACAAAGAGAGGAGAAATTGAAATTTTCATTATATGTCTCCATTAGCTTTATCTACCATGACAGAAGCCATATGGTGTCTTTCATTGTTTTTGCTTCTGCAAGTACAGTAGTTGAAGCTGCTTTGAAGCTGGTGACCTTACATACCACTGTGGTAGCATTTTATGTTGCTGTGCAGAAGGAGAAGGTTTAGGAACAGACATTGATTTCTTTCTCTTTGGATTAGTAGAAGCAGAACTTTGCCCTTTGGGGAAGGGACTGTGTTATCAACAGAGTTTATTTTCTTCGTAGCTAGGGTGACTTGTGATTTATGGTGGAGTGATGGATTTTACTTGGAAAAACAAGGATGTGTTCAAAGGAGTGACTCCTAAATGGTTTGTTTCTTGGGTTTTATGAGCTTCTGAGGCTTTTTTTTTTTTGTCCTGGAGGAAGAAGAGGTGACATAGAACATACAGGAGAGACAGTGAATGTGATTTGAAGGAAAACATGGAGATGCCTCTCCCCTTTGGTTTCTCAAAGGAGCCTTTGCTTCTCTTTGTGCTGTGGTGTTTTGTAGAAATGTATCCAATACACTTACTGCTGTGAGCAACATAGCGTGTTTTTGTTGGCATCGGAAGGCTGAGGCTGGAGAGCTAAATCATGTGGCTGGGAAATACCAGGCACACTCACACTGGTCCAAATATCTGAAGGAGACGATGTGGGTGTAGTTCAGTTTGTATATTTTTTTGGATAGTGCAGGGGAAGGAGGGAGTGAGTAGAAAGAATGATTGCATCTTAGCCAGAGGATCCTGGAAGAGTCTCGGCACTCATGGAAAGGAAAATTGCTTTTTATTTATATAGCCTCAAATACAGGTTTCCCCTCTTACTGCTGTTGCTGAAATTTTCAGCATCTGCAACAAGGGAATTGGAAGTTTTGCCTGAAATTGCCTTAACCTCATCAATCTGTAGAGAATGTTCTTCAGCTCGTGGGTTTAAGTTGTTAAATTTCAAATGATTCCGGAGCCTGCGCTGGTAACTTGGTTTAGGAGCAGCAGAAATCACGTCTGGTCTTTGTAACCTTGTGAAGAGGAGTGAATTTGTCTGTAATTTTGCTGGCCCTTTAAATGCGTGGTGAAGCAGCTCCACAAATCAGAGTTGTTTGGAACTGGAGTTAGTTGCATGAAGGGGACACCTAAAATACTAAGCGGAATAGGAAGTCCACCTGTCTACTAGTTTCTTCATGTAGCAGCCAGGAGGAAGGAAAGGAAGGAAAGTCAGAAGGTTTTTAGTTTTCACTGTCGGTGTGGTCGTTTATGATCTAACTTCAGGCAGATTGAGGAGGTGGAGAGCAGGTGAGATTCAAGAACACCACCCTGGGTAAGAATTCAAGCTCTGTTCCCCTTTCCCTGGTGACAGAGCTCATTGGCACATCTTGCTCTCCCTGAGCCCTTCCTGCCTGTGCTTCTGGGCAGAGTTCTCCACCTGACAGCTGTCTGGTACGGAGCGAGAGCGTGACTTCTTCCAGTGGTTTTGCCGTGTGGCGTGGCTGAACGGCGGTTAAAGATGTCTTTGATGCTGCGTGGTTGCTTCACATTTTACTGCTGAGAGTATTTACCTTTTTTTTTTTTTTTGGAGGGGATGTGTGTGTGAATTCCCTGCTCATTTGTGCATGTGAAAATCTAGGCTGCAAGACAAGAAAAGGGTGTCGCTGTGCAGGGTGAAGTTTTTCCTCCTTGAGCCAATGTACAGCAGGTTGAGAGTAGCTGGTGGTGGTTGTTCAATCTGCCAGGTTAAGAAGCTAAAGAGCAGAGAACTAGATTTCCCCTTTCTTTGACCCCTCCAAATTTTCAGTTTTCCTGTGGAAGGGTTGAAGTGCAGCTTTTGTTTTTTTTGCTAGTAAATTTTGGTTTCTAAGTTATTGTGGGTGATTAAATGAAGTACTTGCTTGGCAGAGACAAAGTGTAAATGTCCTGTATAGTTTGTGTGACCCTGGCACAATTCTGAGAGTTCTTTCCAAATGTTTCAGGTAGATCAGCTCCCAACATTTGCAGCAGTTGCACTGTGTTGTTCCATTAATGTGATGTATGACCTAGCTTGAAACATGCTTTCCCCCTTCGTATCAGGATTATTATACGTACAGACTTTTTCTATTTAAAGAGGAGAGTTGGGTGGTATAGAAAAAGTGTGAGAGGAGAAGGTCAAACAAACGTTAGGGTAAGTCACCTCCTAAGATTTCTGTTGTAAAAACTGCACTTCTGAAGTGATTTAGAATGTAGCCACTAAATAATGCTTTGGGCTAAAAGGTGTTATACAAGGCAAGTTTTCCCCAGAAGAAAAATCAGTTGGTCAATTTGAGAACATTGCAAACACAGTTTATTGTCATTAACACTAGGAAGAAAAATAAAGTGAAAGGGTTAAAGCCTGCCTTTGTGAAAGCTGTAGACAACCTCTAGGACAGCAAGTCAGGTCCATGCCCCTGTGATGAGAGGAGAGGTTAAACCTTAAGGGTGTTGCTACAACTTAAAAAGTTCTGGATATCACGCAGAGTTTGCTCCCTCTCCCCCGCCCCGGTTTTCCTCTTCCCCCCTCGGTTTTCCTCTTCACCCCCGTATCTCCCTAGCCAGTTTTTCAAAACTTGATGTGTGAGCTCTCCAGAGCAGAGCCAGCATCTGAGCCTGTGTGTATACACTGTCTGGCATCCTTCTCCTGACACCTGAGTGAGGCCTCTAGGCATTACCGCAACGCAATTGTTAATAGTAATTATTGCTCTTTAAAAACATTTGGTGCATTCAGCTTGGAAGGAGGCTGCTCTATTTGTGCCCTTTGGATTCCTGTCTCTCATTACTCCTCTAAGGCTTTGTGTGATGCCAGCTGTCTAGTGACTTGTCTTGCTCAGAACATTTATCTTGCAAGCGATCCTTGGAGAAGAAAGGATTTTGATATCTATGAACACTTTGTGTGGTGTTTTTTTTTTGGCCCCCCCCCTTTTTTTCCTCTCTCAATGTGCATGAGGATGATATTGCTGGTCCTGACAGTGGGAATAACCCAACTGGAAATTGGGCAGCTGTATCAAAGATCCGCTTCAGTCATCTCATTTGAACAAAGATTATAGTACCACACTGTTCCAACCAGAATGATCTTTCCTAGACTGAAGGGACTGAGTGTTTTAAACAATTTATTGCTATGCTAAGGTATTTTTCTGGAAAATACCTTACCTGTTGGTAAAAGACAAGTGAGGATAAACTGAAATAATTATTAATACCCAGTTTGATTTTCCTGACTTAGCTGTGGGTTTTCTTTTATTTCTGATAATTTTGTTAAAATCACAGAAATATTGGTTGAAAGGTACCTGCTAAAAACTGTCCTGTCATTTCTCCCTCTCATCCCTCTTCTCCCCCTCTTAAAAAAAGTACAAGGCTCAGGCACTGAAAGCACCAACAGAAGGTGCTTTGGACTCCGGGGGCAGACTGAGGATGCAGTTGTATCTCCCTTCCTGGCGCTCTGCTCAAAGCAATTGCTCTTCTGCCATTCCTGGTCTCTAACGGGTGATTTATGAGATTATAATTAAGGAGTTGTTTCTAGTAGAGTGGGAGGAATATTGTTTATAAGAAACTTATACTAATTTTTCAAATTTCAGCTGGCTCACACCAGCAATGCAGGTCAAACACTGTCGGCACAGTAATCGTCTGCTGTCTTGCCAGAGAGGGAATGTTCCTGCTATTTGAATAGCAAATATTTTTACATGGTAACTTTACTGTCTCTTAAAGGATCTAGGAGGAGGAATCTCAGAACAAAACAGTCTTGGGCTAAACTGGGGAGATTTTGATGGACTTGAAATCCTGGGGTGGAGTGGCATTCGTTCATACTGCTGTGTCTGTGGACACATTATTGTGCCATGTAATTAATTTTTTTATCCTGATTTTCTTTTTTCTTTTGGAACTAGGAAGATATTTTTCCACTTGTTGTAGAATTGAGTAACAAACGTTTTGAAGAGCAGCAAAGGTCTCCCTGTAGAAGCTGAATTTCACAAGTAGAGAGTTCTACCTAAATAGAATGAAAAGTTTCAGGAAAACACAATAGTCTTCCTGTTATACTTCAACAGATGTCTCAAGGCAAGTCATTTTATAAACGAACCAGTGTGAGATGGATAAGTAGATAAATAATAGTTGCATACAAAACAGCTTCTGTTTCTTTTCCCTGAAGGGTTTCAGGCCTCTTATATCGGCTTATGCTATATTTCAACATGGACAAAAATAAGTCTGGCTTTTCTTTGAAACCTTTTCATATGAGCCATCTGCTTTGCCAGTCATATTCAGATCTATACCAATATTTTTTCAGTGTAGATGTAGCATATCAGTTAGGGGTTTTTTTTAAACTTTTTATGATTCTTCTAGTTTTATAATTTGTTTTATTTTTTAAGAGGGAACATTTGAAAGAATTGTATTTAAAATAAATTTCTGGCAAAACTCAAGGAAGACAAAATTAAAAAAACCCCAACAACTGGATAGATCTAGCTAAGTAAAAGGTAAGCTGTTGAGTATTAGTGACTATGCTCTTTGATTTGATACTTGCATTTTAAATGCCAAGTAACTTGTGGAGATGACAAGGGGAAAGAGAGATAATTTTTTTTATTTTTGGATGGTTTAGTGCCCCTTACAAGAGGGGCCTGTCAGCTGTAATTATGAGGATATAATGGCAGGAATTTGTATTCTCTGAATATTGATGAAAAGGTGTTTGAAGATCATGAAAAATATATTAGAAAATGTGCTGGAAGATGTTCTGGCAGGCTGGTTGGCCAGTGATAAACCCTGCAGGGTCAAAGAGCATGGTTTATTTTGCTGCTAGGGTGTTTATTATAGGCAGAAAGATACTATTTTAATTTTTTAAAGGACAACTGTTGACGTTAATGTTGATATAGGGACATCAAGGTCTTAACGTTGCTGCAATAAAATTTAGCTCTTCAGTATTTTAAGTCTTGAGATGTGAACAAATTTGTGCTGAGGAATGGATGCTTAGGACCAAGATCATGTGCCTCTTCAATGACAGTGAATCAATATTCAGTGGGAGAAATCTGCTCTGGCCTTTGAGGGTGCTGGCAGTACGAATCTGGTTACTGGTGTCCTGCCATATCATAAAATCATAGAATAATTTCCTCAAGGAACGGAGTAGGGCAGGACTGACAGAGCAGAATGAGCGCGGGATGAGCAGACCTGACCACTGAAAGGATTTTACCTGTGGGTGATTCCAGCCACCACAGGAAAACAGAAAGGGACATAAAGCCATCTTTCATCTTGTTTGAGTCTGCCTTGGCAGAGGGTGTTGAAGGTGGCTGTGCAGGTCGCTGCTGAAGATCTCTTAAACGTTGGTGCAGAGATATGAAAATTTTACTGCATATCAAGTAGCAAAATAAACCCATTTTTGTTCTAGATAAAGGCAGTCATCTGCACGTGTCTCTAAGATTTGCCTCCTTTTCCCAGTGTGAGTTTTAAATATTATGGTTTTTGTTTTTCAGACTTAGATTGGGACTAGTTGAACACATTACATATAACTGAGTAAGGAGGACAAAAACCCCTGAGTGTTTCAAGCAGCGAGAGCTGCAAAACCCAGGTCATCAGTTTATTACTGGATTATTTTTAGCCCAGAGGCTCAGGAGCCCAAAGACATTTGGCATCTCATCGTGCTCCTCCTCTTGCACCTGAAGGTGGCATCTGGGCATCCTGCTAGCACAGCATGTCTCATATGCTATTTCTTTCTTGTGTCGTCATTGAGGAGTTTAGAGAGCTGGTGTGTGGATTTAAGTTGTAGGAAGTGCTGACATTGCCATGCAGCTGCTGTCATTGCAGAGCCCTGGTCTGAATGTGTGCCAGCATTTTCACATGATAATTCTTCTCTGCCATAATACTCAAATATTAAGCTGCTTGTCAGCGGGGAACTCTAGGCTGGGAAGTTAGAGGTCAAATCACCGTTGAAATACTAAAAATATAAGTAAAATAATGTGGTTTACTAAGGATGTGCCACTGCGACCAGAAGGTGTACATATGTTGCAATACAAAATTGGTAAATATTGTTATGCCTGCTGGAGATAACAAAAGTTACATACATTTAAAATGGGTAACTTGCTTCCAAAAACCAAGAAGTGAACTTTGAAGGTCTTGTTTAGGTGATGACAGTGCTGAGAAGTTCCACTTGGGGTGAGATCGAGACTACAGAGACAGATGTTGCATATAGTTATAGTAAGGAGATGTCCTGGTTTGAGCTAAACAGAACGAATTCTGTTCAGTGATTTTTACTTTTCAACTCAGTGTCTTTTGAGAGGCTACACTTTCTGAAGTTGGCAGCATGTTTTTGCAGACAGTATCTGCTACTAGGAGCGATAACGCCTGATGTTTATAGTTACTGCCTGGGATTGGTATGCAGAAAGACTCTGGCTGATACTTGCTCCTGTAGTAACCAAGGTCACTGCTGGCTCTTGTGTGCTGCACCGAGAGTGCTGGGAATAAAATGGATCACAAGGAAGTAAAAGGCTGCACCTCTGGTGAGTAACAGACAGGACAGGTGACCAACAAAACCATTCCATTCCATATATGTCATGCTCAGTATAAAGCTGTGAGATCAGGGGGGTTAAGCTTTCCTGTTCTTCGGTGGCCAGCATCTGAGGAGCACTCCATCCATTCCTCTTCTTTTGATCCTGAGTTGCTGAATCCGGCTCCTGTGCCCGGCTCTCCTCTGTTGCTGAGCCTGGGGCTTACCCAGCACCACCTGCTCTGCAGCACCAATGGGGATTGCTATCAGGGAGGGGAGTTGGGGTTGATATAGGTTTCATATATATTCCATTATTTTCATTATTTCCTTATTAGTACTATTGTTGTTTTATGAAAGCTGCTTTAGTTTTCTTTTCCAATCCCTAAGTCTCTCTGCTTTATTCCCTTTCCCTTCCTGTTCTGAGGAGGGATTAGAGAACATCTGTCAGCCTTTAGTGATTGGTCCAGCCCCAAACCTGGACAGGAGACATAGTATACTCTGTGTAGGAGGAAGGAAGCTTTATTCCCCTGCTCCTGGTTCTTACAGGTGGAAGACCTCCAGTACAGAGGCCCAGTGATCTGCCCAGGAACAATAACAAAGTTAGAAATTGAACCCAGGTTTCGATTCCGAATCAGTTGTTTAAACAACAAAACTGGTCTGCATCTCATATCACTTCTGAAGTGGAGATGATGGACCTCTCATGATGATGGGGTGGAAGAGTTCAGCTGATTGAGGAGCCAGGATGAATAAAAATGTCAGTCTTCTTGATGCTGATACTTATTTGGAAATGAGGAGAAAAAAAATAAATACAACACTTTGTTTCTTTGTTTAAGGTTGGAAATTTCTTCAGCTGTGTCTTGTCTAGTCCTTTTTGCTGCAGTTCAAGGAAGGACTGAATACGTTTGATAAGAATAAGATGAAGTGGTGGTTCGATACTCTGGAAAGAGAATATTCCTACTCTCTTCTCTAAATTTCTGTTATTTCCCTGTCTCTGGCACTCGCCTGACCCCTTTGTTAAGGCAGTTCAGGTTACTGGAGATTTCTGCTGACACTGCAAAGCATCCTGTGAGTCCTGGAGTCAGAGCAGGGGAAAAGGCAGGCCCTGTGCCTGGGAAGAAAGATGTACGAGCAGGGCTGCTCCTTTTTTGACAGTAATGACGTGGTAGATAGTTGGGTGTGTAGAATTGAGCCGTATCCCTTGGACCTTCTCAGTTTTCTCCCTTCATCCCCATTCGCTCCCTGCTTTGGTTTCTTGCTGTTTCCTTTGCTCACAACTGATTTGCCAGTCTAGGCTATTTGTGGTTTGGTTTACCTAGAATCCTCCTAAAAGCTCATTTCTGCCATGTTACCTTTGTAAAAGATGAAAGAAGGGACATATAGTCTTTACCAGACTGAGATGTGTGCTGTTGCGATGAGGAACACCACAGACTTCATGCTTCCTTCCATTTCTCTCTAGCAGCCTTATACAAATGACTTGGCAGTGGTGTGTCTGTCTGGGGTTTATTTGGCCCAATCGCTTGAGAACCTAGAAGAGAGAACTCAGCCAGAGCCTTCTAAACTTTGTGGTGGAGTTTCCACTAGAACCTTCTTCCTTTCCTTAGGGTTGGACGTAGTGCGGTTGCTGCGCCGTTATTTTCTGCTCTTGTAAATTTGCAGTAGCTGCGTGACAGAGCTCTGCGAGACTCTTGAGCGCTGGACATTGGCAGTCTTCGGTAGCATTAAGGCCATGGGCATGAGACCCGCATCCACTCGGGATGGTGATCACCAAGCAACTTCCCAGTGATAATGGCTTTGAGCTGGAATTCACTTGACCCACAATTGAACCGGTGACCTAGAGGTGAAAGGCTCAGGCAGTGTATCAGATTACTACTCATCCAAACCATCTACATCTTTCAAGCTGTTGATTATAGAAACTGTTCAGTTTCTTGACGTATCTTCTGTGCCACGTGTAGATAATAGGAATGTTGTGCTAAACTTGCTGGCCGACCCTGCTTGCCCATAATTAACGTCAGATATAATCTGTCACTATTGAGAGACATCAGAACATCATATAACCTATTAATCTGGATGTATCTGCAGATGCCTTGTAATAAAGGTAGTTGTATAGTAATGCATTTTAAGTTGTCAAGTAACGTGAAATTTTTTGTGTACTTGAATTCAAACAGTCTCTGTAGCCTTCGTGCACTTGATGATCTTATGAAATGGAATTGGCTTACATTCTAACCTTGTCTTAATATGGGTATGTTTAGTCTAATTTTACAGGAATCTGTGTTCTTAGCTGTAACTGAGACATGAAAAGGTCAATGGTTTATGAATAATATTGTGATTATTTATGTGTATCATTATCAATATGACAAAATAGGATGCAAGACTCAAATTTTCATTGCCTGGAAATGTATGAAGTTAAAGAATGCTACTGGCTTCTGCTGAAGTTTGCAGTGATTTAGCAGATTGTGCCTTGCTTTACAAGGCGTATTTAAATAAATTTTGTTATTGTGATGTTTTTAACAGGTGCTAGAAGGAATAGAGAACATAAGAGTAATATTTCTTTGTCCTAGTCCTGCATGCCCACCTAATTCTTATGCTTTTTGTCTTTCTAATATTCATGCAGTATTTAACTTGACCAACAATGTCGATTTGGAGAATACCAAAAGGAAAATGGAGCTGTACCAGAAGGATAACAAAGAAGTCATTCAGAAAAATAAGATAAAACTGGTTAGTTAACTTCTCCTCTCCCCTACAATTTTTATTCATTAGTTAAAAATGAAAGGATTTTGATGTGGAGTAGTTTCTGTGGTGTCTTGAAAACAAGTCAGAGCTGAAGGCACTGTGTAGATTTCACTTTGTATTCAAAAGCCATCATACACTCGTGTGCTGCAGTAGTGGGCACTTAGTGCTGTGTAAAGAGATTAAATTGATAGGTGAAATATACTTATGCTTTATTTTGGGAAGGTCTTGAAAAGAGGGACAGGCAGTAAAGTCTGCATCTAATACATCACCACCGCCTGCGTGCTGGCTGTGTCGTTGGACAATATCCAGGAGAGACCAAATTCATTCCTCTACCAGAACAATCATTCCATTCTCATCCAAAGGAAAAAAGGAATCCAGACACAGACATTATGAAGCTCCCAGGAGAGAGTTGTTAAATTGAGGGAAAGCACAGGTCTGGTTTATGCAAAATTTAAAATGAAATATGTAAAAACAAACATTAAAACTTTTGTTCAAGAGCTGATAACAATAACATCAGGAGTATTGTATACATGATCTGTGTGCAAAACATACGATTCTTTGACCATTCATTAAAACACAGCTCAGATGTCATTTTGCTCTTTAAAAATAAACTTGCAAGCATTTTTTTTCTGTAAGAAAAGTTTAATCTGTTAAATATTTTTTCAGTGTAAAAATACGCACTGTTATCGGTTCTTGAAGGAAAATGTCTGCCCAGAGGGTGATACAACAAGGTCTTGTGTTTGTATTCCAGTTGCACTAAGGACTTGCTTTCAAATCAGTAGGGGTGAAATCCTCACTCCCCTGAAATCCGTGGCAAAACTCCCAGTGATTTCTTTAGCTCTAGGATTTCACAGGAGGAGATTGGAATCTGAAAAATGTTTGTTTGAACCTCTTCCTTTTAAAGGCAAGGAAATTTCCCTAGGGGTCCATCTCTGATCTGTTATCCTGTCTCTTGACACTGTGCAATATCCTATGCTTCAGAGCTTGAAGAGACCTGCCAAAGCTTCGGCTGCATGTCTTATTTTGCTGTGTAGGTGCAACCTCAAGGGTCACCATGAGGATCGCGTGCCTTGCCTGCAGCCCACCTTCTGTTCGGGTATGTGAGGCACAGGAAGCCTGTGCGCTTGCTAGCTGTGGGATCAGATCGAGCAGCGCCGTAATACTTGGTACCCACGTGAGCCCCCTGGGCCTTCTGTGTTCTGTGCTGTATGGTCCTGCTCTGCTAGAGGCTCTCTGGTGGAAGCTGGGCAAGCCTACGTGAATTCGGACTTACTGCAGATCTAGAGACTTGTTTTTAAATTTCTTTTTCAACAATTGAAGCATAATAATAGACACCATTGCCATTACAAAAACTATATGACCTCAGAACATAGGAAGTTCCACCTCAACATGAGGAGAAACTTCTTTACTGTGAGGATGATGGAGCATGGGCACAGGCTGCCTAGAGAGGGTGTGGAGTCTCCTTCTCTGGAGACTTTCAAAACCCACCTGGACGTGTTCCTGTGTGGCTGCCCTGGGTGATCCTGCTCTGGCAGGGAGGTTGGACTAGATGATCTCTAGCGGTCCCTTCCAACCCCGAACATTCTATAATTCTATGATCTTGCCCATAAATTCACCTCTCTCCCAAAAGCTGAAAGAGTGCTTTCTATCTCTAGCTCTTTTTAGCAGGTTTTCGAATGTCTTCACTCCAGAAATGGTCAAAGGTGTCTTCATTTCTCATCTAAACTTCTTACGGCCAGTCATTGTCCTGATATAAATATTTCTGTCAACTGTAACAGTTTGTTTCTGAGTAATATAGATATTTTCCCTCTCTCTTGATGTTTTTGTTACTCTTTGCATGTTTCAGTTTCAGTATGTTTGGCAAGCAGAAGGGACCAGAATTGAATGCAGTGCCATAGCTGAGACCTTCACAGCTTCTTCTAAAGGAACACGGCTTTCCCATCTCTACTGGAAAATGTTGATGTGATCCTTAGACTGTTTTCACTGTCGTATGGGAGGTTCCAAAATCAGTGGTGGTCAAGTAGAGCATCATGGCTTGTTGCTTTCTAACCTGGGAATTAATGTCTTCCCATCTGCGGCCTCGTGAGCTATTCTGATCTCACTTCTCCTACTTCTGTCCTCATAAATATGTCAGTCTGTCTTAGAGATGAAAGTACTAAATTACTGAACCAGTCACCTCAGGATTCGGATAACTGCTTGTTTTTCTATCAGTACAAGCTGTATTTTTCATCTTCGTAGCCAGTTCCTAATGACCTTGCTTCTTGTGTACTAATCCATCTGTTAGATTTGTAGATTTCATGCAGGACCATGCAGAGAAAAAGTAGACAGGTTCAGATAAAAAGGTGAAGAACTCTTGGAGAAGAGGTTTCTGTAATTATAAGTTGGTTTTAAAATATATTTATTGCCCTGGTTTGAGCTAAAACAGAGCTAACTCTGTTCACTGATGTTACTTTTCAGCTCAGTCTCTTATAAGAGACTGCACCTTCTGAAGTTAACAGGGTGTTTTTGCAGCCAGTGTCTGCTTCTAGAAGTGATAACACTTGATGTTTATAGTTACTACTAAGGATTGGTATGCAGAAAGGCTCTTGCTTATACTTGCTCCTATAGAAACCAAGATGACTGCAGGATCTTGTGCCCCACTAGGGGTGCTCTAAAGTAAAAGAGTGACAAGTAAAAGGTTGCACCCCTGGGAAGGAGCGGACAGGACAGGTGATCCAAACCTGGCCAGTAAATCCTTCTATCCCATGTATGTTGTGTTCGGTGTGAAGTTGAGGGATCACAAGGGTGCAGTGTGTTTCTTCAATGGCCAGAATCCAAGTAGTTCTCAGAGAAGGACTCAGTCTATTCTTCTGCCTTTGATCCCAGTCTGTGAGTTCCTAAATCCAGTTCCCTTCTGCTGCTGCAGGAATTGCCTTCCTGCTCTGCAGTGTCAGTGGCGATTCTTCGGGCAGGTGTCAATATTGGTTTTGTATACACTTCATTATTTTGATTATTTTCTCATTAGGATTATTATTGTTTCAGTAAGACTGTTTTAATTTTCTTTTCCAATCCCTGAGTGTCTCTGTCTTATTCCCTTTCTCTTCCCCTTCCCCAGCCCTAATCCTTGACAATTTATATATATTTTTACAAGCATATATAAAGCCCTGCACTCTGAGTGGACTGCAGTTTTCCCAAATATCCCTTCCTCCCTAGATACCTGCTCTTCTCCAGTCACAGGGTAGCTTGTTCCTTCCTACTTTGTCAGTGGATGTTCATTTTCAATTGCTGCTTTTTTCAGTCTTGGAATGATTTTGTCTGAACTCTGTGATGTGAATGGGTTTACACTTTATTGATTGTCCTTTCTTGAATGTGGTGAAACCTTGCTACGCTTTCCGTTTTTCCACTTACCTTCTCAAGTTTGCTCCAGGCTTCACCGTGATCATCTTAATTTCTTTAGATGTTGAAACTGTGTCTAGATTAAGCATGACACAACCCTCGCTGCCTGTTGAACTCATTTCATTTCTGTTTCAGAAATAATTTTATCTGACTTGTGATAATTCTTCCTTTTTGCTGTAGTCTGATCTGGTTTAGGTTTGTATATCAATTTACTTATAAATAACTGTAATTTTTCTGGCCTGGTTCTTTGGGCTAGTTCTAGCAGCACTTCCATACAAGTTCTCTTCTGCTTTAGTGCAAGTTCCAGGTAGTCTTTAGAAATACACGTGAAAGAGGCTTGGAATGTCTTAGAGTCTGAGTTCTTCAATTCTGTTGATAGAACTAACTGGATCCTTTAATTCTCAGAAATAACGTCAGTTAGCAACTTGGGGATTTTCTTGTTTATTTCTTTTCATTAAATGTGAAGAGAATCCAGTTTCAGGTGGTCACTGGTTGGTGACCGGCTTTTTACTGGTGTCACTGCTACTTAGAGAATGAAAGCAACTTCTCTTGGCTCAGTGGCAGCTGATGAGATTTGTTAACTCTTGCATGCAGGAGTAATTGGGACTCACTGGGACCCATTGGCCTGATCTGCCCAGTAAAGGGTTTTTCAGCATATCCTGGCCTATATGAGATAGCTGTACTCTAAGATATAAAC
The DNA here is from genome assembly GCF_000703405.1 of Apaloderma vittatum. Lineage (NCBI taxonomy): Eukaryota > Metazoa > Chordata > Aves > Trogoniformes > Trogonidae > Apaloderma > Apaloderma vittatum. The sequence continues at coordinate 24,399 of NW_009732556.1, read as the reverse complement.
AATTTCTATTAAATTTTTGGCTGCAGCGATGTTTTGCTGAAACTGCATCCACTGATAGAGCATCCATTTAAGTTTTATAAAATTTTAATTATCACTGAGTTTTTAGTGAAGCTCCCTTTGCTTTAGTATTTTATGGGGAATATTTGGAAAATGTTTCCTGTATGTTTTGTTCTGTACCTTCTTATGACCAAACTGATATTCTTTTGATTCCATCTTCTGTGTAAAATTGCTTAATCCTTTTGTTTTCTTCTGTTTCTTAGTCCTCTCTGTTTTTCTTTCACTGTGATTTTTAAATACAGACTATTTAATAGTTTACAGGTTAAAAAAGACTTCTCAAGAAGTAAGTCCTGAAATAAAGCCTAATCACTTCATACTAGTGATCTCTTTCTTTTAGTCTTGTCACGTGACTGCAGTCCAGGTTATAGGAAAAACTACGTTTTCTGGGAGTGTGACATTTTTACAGTTCATGCTTAAAGATATTTTAACTTATAAACTTCTCTACTAATATTCAAAGATTTGTAATTTCTTGTTTTTCTTCTACACTATTGATAAGCACAGAGTGTACTTTACAGAGAAGACGTGGTCAGGAATAGCATTGTGGGATTATATTTTGGGTCACCCCACTTACATCATGTGAGAAGTAGGATGTGTAGGAGCAAAGAGGGGTTTGGTTTTGAGCAAAAGGCTAAGGAAAACTCATTGTCATACTCTGACATCTAAAGAGCCAAGATCCAGATGATTGCTTTTACTGCAGAGAGCAGCAAGGAAAAAGTTGAACTTCACATTGGACAACAAGAGGAGGTAGAATCATCATCCGTAATCACCTTAAAATTCTACTTAAAACTCTGCTTTAAAAGGTAGAATTTGACTGCTTTCCTTTTGCTTGATCTGTCCTAGGTCCTTTGGTGGGAAGCAGAGCTGTGGGTGAGCTCTGTCCACCCAAGAAGGAAGGTTGCAATGAGTTGATTTGTAATTTCCATTTCAGACGCGGGAGCAGGAAGAGTTGGAGGAAGCTTTAGAGGTAGAGCGACAGGAAAGTGAACAAAGGCGACTGTTCATACAGAAAGAAGAACAACTACAACAGATGCTAAAACGGAAGAATAAGCAGGCACTCTTGGATGATCTGGTGAGTAGGAAAAGCAAAATGCTCAGTAGCAGAGCAAACAGCAAGTACATTGGTATTCTTCTGTACCATGGTTACCTGTGTGGAATTAACTCATCTGCCCCTTTGCGTTTCCCTGTCTTGTGTGTTTTGTGCTCCTGTTCTCTCACCTATTATTTAATTGTTACAAGCAACTCTACTTTTGGCAAGCTAATGTTGGAGGAAGAGTGCTTCAGGAATTCATAGACTTAATTGGACTAATTGTCCAGAATGTCCAGTGCTGGTTAGAAATTAATTCTAGGAAAACATTCTTTTCTGTTTCAACACAAAATTAGTCCTGGATGAGATTCTAGCAAAGAAAAATGCAGAAGCTTTTTTGTGTATTTGAGGAAGGCTACTTTCCCGATTCTACCTGTTTGGTTTTGGTTTTGAGTTTTCTTTTCTTGATGTTCTTTTCCTAGTGAGCTTCCACTGAAAGCTCTTTTCCTGTTGCTGGTTAACATGTGGAGGTATATTTCAGAAGCTGCTTTAGTGAGTCCAGCCACTCTACCAGTTTACTTATTAGTTGACATTTGACTGCCTGTCTCAAGAAGAGCTAGTATGAAAGTCTAGATTGATGTTAGCTCAGTGGTTTGAGTGTGGTGCTGGCAACAAGGACCAACACCGAGGTCGCAGGTTTGATTCCTGCTCGGTCCCCATGTGTTGCCAGGTCTAGTCGAGAGGTGGCGTCCCTGCCTATAACTTCTGTGATTCTGTGATTCTGTGATTCTGTGATTCTGTGATTCTGTGATTCTGTGATTCTGTGATTCTGTGATTCTGTGATTCTGTGATTCTGTGATTCTGTGATTCTGTGATTCTGTGATTCTGTGATTCTGTGATTCTGTGATTCTGTGATTCTGTGATTCTGTGATTCTGTGATTCTGTGATTCTGTGATTCTGTGATTCTGTGATTCTGTGATTCTGTGATTCTGTGATTCTGTGATTCTGTGATTCTGTGATTCTGTGATTCTGTGATTCTGTGATTCTGTGATTCTGTGATTCTGTGATTCTGTGATTCTGTGATTCTGTGATTCTGTGATTCTGTGATTCTGTGATTCTGTGATTCTGTGATTCTGTGATTCTGTGATTCTGTGATTCTGTGATTCTGTGATTCTGTGATTCTGTGATTCTGTGATTCTGTGATTCTGTGATTCTGTGATTCTGTGATTCTGTGATTCTGTGATATGGAAGTTACAGGCTTTGCCTGTAATCAAGGATGGCATTAGCAGAGCTAAATGGTAATCAGGAGCCTTCATTAGCCGAGCCACTTTTGCAGGGTGTTGATGGTGGAGAACAGGGGACAGTAACTTCATGAGTTATTCAAGCATTAATGAACTCTTTGAAACAGAGCACCTAAATGGTAAGCGGTCCCTTTATATTCAAAAACTACTAAAAAAAGATTTCTTGCCTTGAGTGTGTCATATTCTCTTACTGCAAACTTTTTGTTTGGGAGCAAAGCTTGGATTCATTTTAGGGGGGCTACTTCTGAAAACTGTGTTACTCCTTTTCTGTGACTGTATTTGCTATTGATTCTGCATCTGAAATTTAATGATGATATGTTGGTATAGAGAAACTCAATATATGTGTTACTTAAAACACATCACACTCATTTTTTTAATATAAGTATGTATAGATGTGCATGCATCCTCTTTCTCTCTTGGAATGTAGTCTGGCTAGGGAAGTGAAAGAAAACAAGAAAAACTTCTTCAAATGCATCAGTGAGAAAAGGAAGACTAGGGAAAAAGTGTGTCTGTGCTAAATGAGGTGGGAGATATGATAACTTAGGATCCAGAGATGGCAGGATTACTGAATGCCTTCTTTGCCTCAGTCTTTACTCCTAAGGCCAGCCCCCAGGAATTCCAGTCACTGGAAGTAAGGGAGCAAAACTGAAGTGAGGATAATTCTCCACTGGTCAGAGAACTTTTAGAACTATTGGTTAGAGAGCTATTACAAAAACTAAAAGCGCACAAATCCATGGCCCCCGATGGGGTGCTGCATCCATGTGTGCTGAGAGAGTTGGCTGATGTTGTGGCGGAGCTGCTCTCCATCATCTTTGAAAAATCACGGGGAATGGAAGAGGTACCTGAGGACTGGAAAAAAGCCAGTATCACTCCAGTCTTCAAAAAGGGCAAGAAGGAGGACCCTGACAACTACAGGCCAGTCAGCCTCATCTCCATCCTTGAGAAGATGATGGAACAGCTCATTCTGAAGGCCATTTCTAATCAACTGGAAGAAAAGAGGGTTATCAGGAGTAGCCAGCATGGATTTACCAAGGGAAAATCTTGCTTGACTAATCTGATATCCTTTTATGAGGACATGACCAAATGGGTTGATGAAGGGAGACCGATGGATGTTGTATACCTCAACTTCAGTAAAGCTTTCGACACTGTTCCCCATAGCATCCTTGTAGGTAAGCTCAAGAAATGTGGGATAGGTGATTGGACTGTGAGGTGGATTGTGAACTCGCTCAGCAACAGAGGTCAGAGGGTTGTGATCAGTGGCACGGAGTCAAGCTGGAGGCCTGTGGCCAGTGGTGTTCCCCAGTACTGGGCCCGGTTTTGTTCAATATCTCCATCAACAGCCTGGATGAGAGGGGAGAGAATGCACCCTCAGCAAGTTCGCTGGTGATACCAAACTGGGAGGGATGTGTGACCCACCTGAAGGCTGTGCCGCCATCCAATGAGATCTCGACAGGCTGGAGAGCTGGGCAAAGGTTATCCTCGTGAAGTTCAATAAGAACAAGTGTAGAGCCCTGCATCTGGGGAGGAATAACACCAGGCACCAGAACAGATTAGGGGATGTCCTGCTGGAGAGCAGCCCCGTGGAGAAAGACCTTGGAGTCCTAGTGGACAGTGAGTTGTCCCTGGGACAGCAACGTGCTCTTGTGGCCAAGAGGGCCGGTGGGATCCTGGGGGGCATTAAGAAAAGTTAAGAGCAGGTCTGGGAAGGTTCTCTGCCCTGGTGAGACCACACCTAGAATCCTGTGTCCAGTTTTGGGCTCCCCAATTCAAGAGAAACAGGGGCCTACTGGAGAGAGTCCAAGGGAGAGCTACGAGGGTGGTCAAGGGACTTATTCATCTCTCCTGTGAAGAGAGACTGAGAGAACTGGGGCTGTTTAGTCTTGAAAGGAGACGACTGAGAGGGGATCTTATTAATGTGTAGAAATATCTGAGGGGTGAGGGTCAAGAGGAAGGGGGCAATCTCTGTTCAGTGGTACCAGCAATAGAAAAAATAATGGGTTTAAGTTAGGACATAGGAAGTTGCACCTCAACGTGAGGAGAAACTTCTTCACTGTGAGGGTGCCGGAGCCCTGGCACAGGCTGCCCAGAGAGGCTGGGGAGTCTCCTTCTCTGGAGACTTTCAAACCCTGCCTGGACGCGTTCCTGTGTGGCTGCCCTTGGTGATCCTACTCTGACAGGGGGATTGGACTAGATGATCTCTAGAGGTCCCTTCCAACCTCTGACATTCTATGATTCTATGCTCTGAAGCCTGTGAGAACAATCTGTGTGTAAACTTGAAAGAAATCAGCAAAAATAAATATGTGTGCAGCTATGTCAATGTGCTTGGCAGATTTAAATCAAAATCTCTCGCATATTTCTGTTTATGCCATGTTAATATAGTGTCAATTCCTGCTTTGTATTCTCAGTCCTTATTCAAGATATGGATGCTTTTCCTGAATTCCTCTTTGAACCAGTGCAGAAATCACTTACTTGAAAAGAGAGCATCCAATTTAGGAGTTTCAGAGCCTCCTGAAGAGCTGCCTTTCTCTAAGCCAGGCGTCCTGGCAACCTGTTTTTGGCCTTGCTGAAAGGAGCTGGTGTTTCATATTTTTTTTTAAAGCCAGAAGCAGAGGTAAGCAGAAAGGTTCTTAGAAAATCCCTCAAGTCTGTAACTTTGCATCCAGCAGTCTCTTTTTACTTTAAAGGTAAAAGTGGTTGCAATCCACGCAATTAGTAACAGTTTGAGTAGTGGATCAATTAGTAAGAACTCCACTATGAACTTGAATTTAATGGCTCAGAACAGGGATTTTTTTGAACTGGTTTCGGACTTAGTTCAATCCTGTTCTAAAACACATTGTTAACTGGTGTGGAGTTGTGGGTTTTTTTGTTTCTGTATCTCCTTTTTTTGCATAGCAGTTGATTTTACTGGAAAGCTACTTCCCCGGATGGCTTGCAGAAAGAATGGTTATAAATAATCCTTAAAATGTGACCAAAATAGGTAGTTTTAACTGTGAATGTGTATGTATTGCTATTAAAGCATATCTTAATATTCTAAAACTAACAGAAAGGTGATATTTAAAGGCTAAGGAAGGAAACTAGGAAATTTCAAGTTGTGTCTCTGTTTATGAAGGGACGCTGTCAACTTAAATTTGAGCCCAAACTTGTTTTGTAATACTAAAGGTTTATAAAACCAGCACTGAAGTGTTTGTATAATGACTTAAAAAGTCTCTGGAAAACCAGCAGTTGTTAAACAAATAAACATTTCTTATGGTCTCTGAAATCCCTCTAATGCTGTGCTGCAAATCTGAAAATGAAGCCGATCATAAGTAAAACTTAACTGAGAAATGCAGCAAAAGCCAAGCATAAGCAGTAGCAATGTAAAGAATTACTTAAAAAAGTAAAATTGTTATATCTGTGGTTGCTGGTGCCGTGCTGAACCAACAAAAATTCTGGCTGCAGTGATACAGTGGCCAAACTACTGACTCAGCAGGACTGTGAGTGTAGAGGAAGGTGGGAAGCCGACGTTTCACCTGTCAGTTTTGAATTGTCTCGTTTGGAGGCATCGCTTCGTGTTGGGAACCCGCACAGCCTGTTTGACCTCCGTCTTGGTCACTTTTTCAGATTTCCTCTCCCACCCCCATACTGGGTAGCAGGGGAAGATTTAAGATGAATTTTCTGTGTGTTGCAGGTAGAGGTGTCGGGTCATTCCTCTTCCAACACGACAATTTTGTCTTTGATGCTTAAATCCTAAAGACTGAGAAGATGCACAGTTTCTTATATCTGTTGTTCATTGTGTTATTGTATCAAATAAAGGTCTTGGTTGCTTACAAAAGCGTATGAGAATACTGTCCTGTCGTCAGAGAGTTTATAATTTAGGTAGTTCACAGGTAGGGAAGAAAGCATTCATGCAGAGAGGGCTGGACCTGGTGCCAAGGCTCACGAAACCTGTCCACAGCCGGGAGCAGGGAGGGGGAGGCCAGTGTCCCTTACTGGAGAGGTGAGCAAGGCATCCTGGGCAGCTCAGGCTCTGCAGGCTACTGGAAAAGCAATTGGGTGCTTTGCCCAGGCAGTTACCTGTTTTGCCTGCTAGTACTAAATTAGGCAGATTTTTTGTATTACCTTTGTATCACCTCTTTTACAATAAAACCTCTCACTTTAAAAGCACACCGCCTTGTTGTAACTTAGACTTGCAGTCTCAAACGCGTTTTACGTGTTACTGGAACAGTTGTGCGTGTGTTTTGATTTGGGTTGTGGTTGTTTTGTTGTTTTTTTTTTTTAAACCTGCTAGACTTGGACTGCATAAAAATATTAAAGCACTTCCTTTATTTACTGTATAAACTCTCTCACTGGTACACAGAGGATTACGGATCCGCAGTGGTGTGGGACTATCACTCTCCTCTTCAAGAGCTCGTTACTCCGCAGGTGTGAGCACAGGGCAAGGAGCGAGGTTTTCCCTGGGCTGTGGCACAGCTTGGAGTCAAGCAAGGAGCAAGGTGCCTTTAAGAAATCAAGTTTTTTACCTCACTTTTACCAGAACCTCAGGGTTTTTAGGGACAAATAATCCAGAAATTTTGGCGTACAACTAGCTCTGTTCACACTATTAGACGGTTTGTTTTCCCATACAGAAAATTGCTAGTATGGCATAAATGCTCATAGGATTGGACTTTTCATGCGTGTTAATAGTTAACAGGAGGACTGTGTGCTTGTTTGGAAGGATGAACAATCACAGACGTGGTGGCTTGCTGGCAAGATCTGGGTTTCCCACAGTTGCGTAATCTGGGTACTGGTGATTGTGTGCACTCTTGAGAAGCTGGTGCAAAAATTGGCTTCCTTTATTGTGTTAAAAACGTGTGGGGAACATTTAAGGAATATGAGAGGACAAAATGAACACTTTCTACTCTTCCTTTCTTCCCCAGCGTATTGAATCTGATGTTTAAAAGGATCCAATATCCTTAAACTCCACTGACAAGATGCAGACTGTCAAGTAATGCATTTGTGGTCCAGATTTTCTCCTGGTTGTACAAAAATTAGACAGATCTTACTATTACAATGTAGGTTTTTAACCTCTTCCCTTGCCTCCTTCCTGCTATTGGCAAAACTGTGAGTAGGATCCTGTGCCTTGGTTGGTGTAGTTGTGACTATAGACCAGATCTTGTAATGGGAGATTTTTCTCCTTTTAGCGCTTACAGTCTAGTCATTAGACAAAGGGAGTGTAATAAAAAAATAGACAGGAAAAGAGGACTGGAGAGTGACGTGGAAAGTGTTCACTTCAGAAGATTTCCCTAGGATGCCACAAACAGCAAGGCATCTCACAGCATTAAAACCTTCAAACTTCTTACACTGAACTAAATAAGTACCCTGAACTAAATAAGTAAAATATCACAGTCCAGTTAGCTTGGTTTTGTGAGTAACAAATACGGTTTGTAGTTCAGGATTTACTGGGTTCTGTGAAACAAAAATGTATGTGATGTTTGAGGGCCTCAAGAATAAAATACGGCGCTAGATCAGTCCAGAAAGAATCTGCCTGAACTTCTTCCCTGCACTCAATTTCATGGTCATTCAAGGTAGGAAGTCTCAAGGATTTTGGTGTGTGTGTGTGTGTGGATAGTCGTGATAGTCTATTAGAAAATTATTTGTCTGGTAATTTTTTGACTCTCGACAATGCCATTACGTATACGTATGTAAATAATCATTCTGCTTTGAGAGTTTAAGTAGTTCATTTGCTTAAGTATTCATTTTACTACTTTTTTTTATAATTTTTTGAAAAAAATTGGCTGGCTTCCCTAAAAATAACTTAGTGAAGGAGAAAATAAATATGCTGTTGGTTGCACTTACAATAGTGCCATTGTGCAAAGCAGAGCAAGGATCATTTCCAAACGGCCTCAGGTGAAATCTAATGGGAAACAATTTCAAACTGGTCTGAGTTCATTGGTAGAAAGAATGCGTCTTAGATAAACATCTGATCCAAGTTACACTACTTGGTATTATTCCTTCTCTGATTAAGTTCTAATTTTTTTATTTATTTTAATAAATATAGTTGCATTGGCCAGTTGGAATAAGGAGCCTGTTATAATGTCTTTAATGTGGATTCTATAAAAATGGTTGTTTGCAGGTTACTCTGATTTATGAGGTAGCTGCAGCTTTTTCTCATTACTGAAAATGATCGTTTTCTGTAAACTGTTTCTCATAGAGAGGATATTTAGCATTGCGCTGCTCTGCCAGTGATGGCCTTCTGGACACAGCTTGCAGTTTTGACGAATATGCAGCATTAATTAATATTTGTTTTATTTTAGCATTCAAATTTGTCCCTCATATGTTTACAGGAGAGCTCCAGTCTGCCTGCTTCACTGCTTTTAGCTCAGCATAAGGACAGATCTACTCAGCTAGAAATACAACTGGAAAAACCCAAACCTGTCAAACCAGTCACGTTTTCCACTGGCATCAAAATGGTAAGACTTGCTTGTTTCTTTTTTTTCTTTCAATGCCTTTCAAAAGACCGATGATTTCCTCATAGGAAATTTAGAGGTTATGTAAACCTGAGTTCCGTGTTACATGAAACAGACTGTTCTCTTCCAATTAAATAAGTAATTAGGAATTAATCTAAGAATTTAATCATTTTGCTAGTTAGAATATATAAATTATTTTCATTGCTTAGTTGTCAAAAAACAAGCTATACCTCTTTCCTTGCAAAGTTGTGGTGTCTTTAAATTATTCTCATCTCATTTGTGTACCAATTCTGAAAGTTGAAATTTTAAAAATTTAGGAATAGGTTGTCCTTTCTTCAGATTTACTTTAAGCACTGGAATAATCTGTCAGTACGTGACCGTCTGAGTGGTTCAGGATGTTACTTTCATTGTTATTGGACTCTAGGAAGGAACAAGTATTTTTCCTGCTGCAGTGACAGCAAAAGGTCTGTCAGCATTCCTGTCCTTTATCAAGACATGTTACGAGTACACATCAGCCCATGTGTGGAAACGTAAAGTTTTGGTAGGGAGGTGTTCAAGGGTGGGAGCGTGAGTTACTGATCTTTTTTTGCACCTTACTGGTTTCCTGTTTTGTTTTAAACCTCTGCACTTTTCTCAGACTTTGTATTTTAGACTTGATAATGGTAAATGACGTCTTGAAAAATAAAAAGTTTATTTTCTCAGGGATATCTGTGCTGTGTTCATTATCCACCAGACAGTTCACAATGTAAAAGGATTTGCAGTTTATTTTTCCAAAAAGTAGTGTCAGCTTTTGTGAAGATGTGCTGATTTGTTTTCTTTTTTTCCTGTGGTATAAACTGTATCTTTTTCCTTTTTTTAAAAATCTGAGAGTCTGGAGGAGATTGATATGCTTCCTGAGACTTCTTCTGTTTGTATAGAAAAGCTGGTGTTCTGTTTAAAAGCTTCCAAACTGAACGCCTGTACTTCTTCCTGCTAAAATATATTGTCAGAATTCTTAAAGCTGTTGGCCCTTTTTTTTCTGGGAAAAGGAAGCTTGATAAGCTTATGCTACATGATAAGGATGATGAAATGCTTTCTAATGCATTTATAAATGGGTATTAAATAGAGTATGTGGTAGCGGGCGTTTCAGATCTGCAGCCTCAAGTGAACTTCATCCAGGTGAAGGACTTGGATGAGGAGATTTCTAGCATCATCACACCTAAATCTTAATGTTCGGAATAATAGGGGATACTCCACATAACTGATTCTTACTTTATGAGTGTTCAGAAAGTGTGAGTAGATGACTAATTTAATTTATTCAGTCCTAAACAAACAGAAAACCTCACCCTGACTGACCTTAGTCCTAGGATAAGAAACTTAAAAAAAATAGGAATAAGAACAGTTCAAATATTCCTGTCCTTAATTTTATTATTAAGTTGGTGACTACTGTTTCTGGAAAAAAAGATTACATCAAGCAAAACAGATTTTACACTGATAAATTTACAGATTTTGTTGAGAAAAATCAGTGTTTCCGTATTTTCTTTATAGTGTACTTGGTTTAGTTGTTACATGGCATTGATTTTTAGAGTTGTACAGAAATGACATTACACAATAATAATAATAACAACGTTGAGAATCTGCAAAATAAATTAACTAACTTGTAATTTCTAAAGTAGCTGTTGGTTACCACAGCATGGGAATATTTCTGTGGGTGTTCTGCATTTGGAAGCAGATGTTGAATTTCTGTGGATGACATGCAAGCTGGCAGTTCACAGGGCCGCTTTGACAAATGGCCTCATTTGAATGAAATGTCTTTTAATATGCCTACATGCAAAATTACAAATAGAAGAGTAAATAACAGGCTCTGTGAAGAGTGTTTGGAAGTCTAGCTAAGCAAGCAAACCCGTTTGTCCCTTCACTGCAGCGTGTGTGTGTGTGAGGGGCTTGGGTATGCAAGTTGTGGAGCAATAAATAGGAAAGGACTTTTTCTTCTGAATGCAGTGTTGGGAAGACTTGTGGACAGAAGAGTTCTGCCAACTGCATTTTGAATGCAGAAATCGGAAAGAACGGGAAGAGGAGCCACAAAGGTCCATTGAGAAGCAGAAAGATATGCTTTGTACTGTGTCCTGCCTCTGATTTAAGAGAAGGTTAAGATAGGACTCAATTGTCAGTACTTACCTCCTTAACACAGAACCTGCCAAATCTGAACGGCGCAACAGAGAATGTAGCAAGAACCGGCACCCTTAGTTAAACAAATAGGATGTAAATAGGAACCAAAGGAACAAATAAGACCTGAAATTCACTATGTTCCACTGGTTAATTGGCCTTGCTGTTAAAATTGACTCTGGAATGCGATGAAATCTCTTAATTCTTGATGTTTTCAGATTAGGACTGTGATGCATCTTGGAAAGTTACTGTAGTCAAATTGTTTGGCTCAGAGCTGAGTTAGCTGTGCTCATTGTGAGTGATTTAGTGTGGCTGATGATCTGTGACCGTGTATTCTAGTGACAGTTTAAGGTGAGTTCCCACCCAGGCATGCTTATTTTTCCAGGTTGAGTGTTTTCCAAGAACCCGAGATGCTCAATCCATTTGTTTTGCATAGGTGTACGCTGGAAATAGGTGGAGCTTTTGTTGTGCTGCCCTTCAAGCTGCCCTCTTTATAGTTGCCCTCTTTATAGTAGATCTGCTGCTTTGTTCCTCTCTAAAGCTGTGAGGTTCACACTGCTTATATTGGTGAGCGCAGCTTTAGGGGAGTACTGAGAATTTCTTTAAAAATACAGTTTTAATTAATGTGCTGTTTAACTCAACAGTGTGGCAAATTAGGTGTCGTTTCTGTGAGAAGTCTGGTTTGTGCTCACTGTTAAAGTTTCAGCAGCACACGTTTAATAAATCATGATGTTCTTCCCCTGTGCTTTTATTTGTCTGAATACTTTGGCCACTGACTTTTTCTGGTGTTCTACTTGATTTTGTTTCAGAAGAAGGGAATCCAGATAGAGCTAGCTGAGATGCTGGCTAATCTAGAGCTTGTTTTTACACCAAGGCCATAGAAATAATGCCAGTTGTGGCAATCCGCGCTTCTTTTTTTCAGCCTGAACATAGCATGAGTGTTTTTCCTGGGATGGTCTTGGTCAGAGATGTTCTTCAGCCTGACTGCTAATCGGACGTGTTTCTGTGTTTCTGAATTAATGGGGCATGCCCATTCTAGTCTCCTGGGCAATGCTCAAGGAAGTTGGCTCATTTAAGGTGTCATATCAGTGCTGTGGAGTCCCTGTGCTTGCAGGGGGAGGGGAGGAGTGTCTTTCATTTCTAAGCTAAGCAAGAGCAACCCCTATAGCACAAGGCAGACAATTAGCTCATAGCGATAGGGTCTCCTTCACTTACCCTTTGGTTGAATTTTTTGGTTTTTTTTTTTCCTCCTTTCAAGTGCAGCCTGTTTTTTCTTTGTGATCTGCTGATTAACTTTTAGATTTTATTGCAGCAAGTTACATCTTCTGTGCACAAAGCACACCTTCCTGGTCAGTCAGTTTGATTTACCTCCGTAAGTGGGGCGAGAAAGTGCTTCAGTGTTCTGCTTATCATGCTCATCATACGAAGACATATGCTTTCCACATATCTGAATATTTAAAACAGTCTTATTAAATCTGACCTCAAATCAGTGTAAAGCTACATAAAACCAAACGTGTACCAATCTGAATTGTTGCAATAGCGCTAAAAATACTGTTTGTAATTTAGATTTTTAGTAGCCATCAAGAAGAGCAAAGGTTGTCAGAAATGAATGACATTTCTAGGGCTTATCAGGGTGTGCAAAACAAATTTGTCTGGCAACAGAACCGTTCTTTTGTTTCTTGATGAATATAGTGGCCACTTCTGGTTGGGGGGTAGCTTTAATTTGAAGCTAATTCTAATGTGTAAAAGAGGTGCTCATACACATTGCACACAAATGGCAGTTTGCAAATGCAGCGGGAATTAATTTCATTAGGGTAATCTAGTTTTCTTTTTTATGTCTCTGGTGTTTTTGGGACTGTAGGAGCCTTTTGGTGATGTAGATCTGTGCGTTACCATTGCTGTTAAAAATGCATAGAAGTGTGGATGTATTTAACTCCCCTTTAGTTCATTGAACTAGGAACATGTAAACCATTGAGTTTGCAGCCCAGCTATTTACATGTTTAAAAAAGATGTGAGTGCCTTTGGCTCAGCTGCGCCATCTCTTCAGCATGTTTCAGGCTGCATGCCCTGTCCCTTTTCTGTCCCTTCTGGTTTTATAATGTTTCTTTGCTCCCTTTCCCCAGGAAACTTAGCCTCTAGTGATGGTATTTTTGAAGTAATTTCTTGTAGTTAAAAACTCAATTATCTCTAATTGAGTTGCCCAAATATGCAGGAAAAGAACATAGGTGTCCTCTTGCCTGCTACTCCTTGGGAGAGTTTGCCTTCTTGCATTTTGTACCCAAATACCTCAAAGCTAATATAGTGCATCGTTGACCAATTCTTATTTGTTTTATTACTTAATAGCAGTGGGAATATTTATTAATAGAAATACAAGTGCAGAGTGTTGTACATGCTTTGTCATTACCAAGATGGTCGCTACCCCTCTGAATTTGCAGTTTAAATAGATGTGTCAGGGAGGGAGGGGAACCAGATGCCTGGAGGGGATGTACTTTCCCAGGATTAGACCGAAGAGCAGCGGAAGGCGGAACAGGATTCCAGCCCTACTAAATTCCTAACCTTGTGTCTCTTCCACTGAGCTGGGCTCCTCCTCTTGTCAACAGCACCCCGAATGGCAGTGAATTAAGAGTGAAATAATCTGCTGCAGCTTCTACTTCCCCGTCCAAATCGTGGCAGTGATGTTACACTTAACTTTCTGAGTGTCTGAATATTACCAGGACTTTATTTCAGTTCGTGTAGTTTCAGGCTACTGGTAGTCAAATGCTGGGGAGAGCCATGTGCCGGCTGAAGCAGCTGGAGCTTGCAGGAGGCAGCAGTTGAACCAATATTTCAGAGGATTGGATCTGTGTCGGACACAAGCCTGTCTAGGGCACCTCAGGAATGCACATTACTGCTAAGCTGAGCATAACAAGTATTAGGGAATAGACTTTGTGCAGTGTTACACTTGCAGTATCGTTCTAATGGGAAATAACGTTCTTATTTTACGTTATGTGGAGTTATGTCTTTTAAAACATTGACCTCATCAACTCAGGTCAAATTAACTGTTCTTCATTATTGCTTTTTCCTACAATATTGCTTCCTGTGCAAACAACTGCTCAGAGGCTGCTCCTGTTTTTCAGTCTGTTTCTTTTATAGCTTGTGGAGCAATTATCCAAAATCCTGTTCCAAACGCAAAAAAAGGTCTGTCAAAATACCTTTTTAATCAGTTGTGCTCCTTCAAAGTTGCTTAGACATATGCCAGGTACTCTGAGGTAAGTGAACTTCATGTCGCACTGTGGTTTAAACTACAGCTATTCTGCAGATCCTGAGAGAGCTTTGCCCACCCCGTCTGTGAGACCAGGAACCGTCTCAACCTTCCAGCCTTGCTCTGCCAATTCTTATTGCTATGGTTTCATTGGTTTGTTTGTTGGTTTTGGTGTGGTGTGTTTTGGTGTGCGTGTGTGGTGGTGGTGGGGGTTTCGTTTGCTTGTTTTAAAGTGCTTTTTAGTATTTGCCTAGAGTTAAAAAATAAATTTTAAAAAATCAAGCCTATTTCCTTCCTTCACTGTTAGCTCAGCTGCTTTATCTTCAGGCCGAGACACTTCAGATGGAATTGATTTCTTTGAGATCGGTGTTTTGATTTTATTCTTCATTTGACTCATACTATGCATTTCTTTTGCAGCCGGGTGGAATATTTCCCTTTTCACAACCTTTTGTAGTTCAGAATCACCAACGAGTCACAGCACTGTCAAGAGGAAGCAGTGTGTTTAGGTGTATAGATCCTCTTGAAATAGATGTACTTGTCTGAGAGAGCAGACACGTAAAGGTAAAATTTTCAGTGACACTGAGCATTATTTAGACCTCAAGCAGGAATCTGGCTGGATCTGTAACCAGACTGGATCTTAGGAAGAAATTCTTCAATGTGAAGGTGGCAAGACTCTGGAATAAACTGCCCAGAGAGATTGTGGCTGCTCCCTCCCTGGAGGTGTTCAGGGCCAGGTTGGATGAGGCCTTGAGCAACCTGATCTAGTTGAGAGGTGTCCCTGCCCATGGCAGGGGGGTTGGACTAGGTGATCTCTGAGGTTCCCTTCCAACCTAAGACATTCTGTGATTCTATGATACCACAAGGCTGCTGTATTGCCCTTGGCGTGGGCGTGCGTGCTGGCTGTGTCCGAGCTCAGCACATGGACACGCTGGGTGTCAGTCTCATGAGGTGGGGTCGCGCTGCAGAGGAAACCGAACGTGCTGGTGAGAGGGCAGTCGTGGCGCTTTCCTGCGGGTCTCTGGATGAGGATGCTCAGAGAACCAGCGTCCTGGCCAAGCAGCGTCCCTGGAGCAGGGAGTCACAAGAGGGGACGGGGGGGGGATGTGTTTGGAGAGCAAGTGCACCCTGTAACGCCAGTGCTGCTGGTGGGATTCTGCCGTTTATAAACACCTTCTCGTGATTCCTAGTAAGAACCTGGAAGTGTTCAGGGCCAGGTTGGATGGGACTTTGAGCAAACTGGTTTAGTGGAAGGTGTCCCTGCCCATAGTAGGAGGGTTGGAACTAGATGATCTTTAAAGTCCCTTACAATTAAAATTGTTCTATGCTAAATATATATTATGATTAATATATATAGGATGTTACTTTAGCTTTGAATTTTTTCAATCGATAACATCACCTCATCTTGAACAATGAGCGATGCATTAATGTGCTGAGAAGGATACTTTTTTCTGAAAAGAAAAAAGGAGAAAGAAATTGCAGCTACTGGATTTCCAGTATCTCTGACAATACATGGATACAGAATTTAGATCTATGAACATCAAAGATGCTGGATGGTAGAATTCAAGTTGGGGCTAACATGCGGATTTAAACAGTAGTCTAGAGCCCTGTGATTCACAGACTGCTCACTTAAATCTCATATAAATCTCATATACAATATGCCTGCAACTTCCAAGTAGCATGATGGAGAATGATTAGCAGTAGTAAATATATTTGTCATACTAAATCTTTAGGCCTCTTATTTAAATAAAGATGTTTTGTTAAGAGTCAAGCACATACATGCAGAACTGTGCCTAAAGATTGTGAACTCTGGTTTTGAAGTGTATGCCAGATAAACTTTATTTAAGTGATCTATCGCTGGAATGTTTCCTGTGCACTCCAGCCCACAGACTGAAGTCTGAAACATTTAGTTGGGCTCTGGCCTTACTAAGTAATTACTATTATATCAGAGTGCATAAACATTAAGTGCATTATGTTAACTGAATGAATTTTTGTCTGAATGTAGGTAAGAAATTTTTTTTTGGGGGGGGGGGGGAAGTGAAGTAAATGATAGTATTTGTTACTCCCCCTCCCCTCATTTACACAATGCTGGCTTTGGAAAAGGAGACTGGATTTTGAAAATGCAGCTCTTCATTTCCCTGTATCTCTTTGCAGAATATCTGTTTGGAATGCCTTAGGAGAGATACCACAGTCGAAATTAAGCTGTTTGGTGGACAGTCATAATCAGAACTGCTTCATCTGATTCTCTTTTGTGGTTGGGTGCTCTTATATTGCTTTGTTAGAATAAATATTTGTTCATTTGCTTTAAGACTCCTCTACATGGCTAAAGCAGCACATGTTTATATACCCATATTAATATAAATACAAATTAGACCCATAAGTTTGCACAGCTGTAATGACTGGAATTTAGTAAATGTAGTGCCAACACTGTTAATTGTACAAGAGTGAACAGCAAGACCAATGTACTTGTTATGAAAGTGACTGTAGACAGTAGTGATCTACTCTTTAGCTGTCATTTTTTTGGAATAGAATGATTCTTAGGGTGGGGGGGGGGGTTTGTTGGTTTTTTTTTTTTTTTCCCCCTTTATTTGTTTGTTTGCATTCTTTTAATCTCGTCTTTGACTTACGGAGTTGCCCAAGAGCTTGCTTGCCTGACTTTCTACCATGACGTCTTGGCAGTACCTCTGTGTGCCATGCAGCATGCTGGTTTTGGTCCCGTGAAAAGATGCTGCACAGGACCAGGCTCGTAGGGAGGAGGCTGCTGGGAGCGTTCAGTCAGGCTGTTGTCTTCTCCCCTGCCTGTATGGGATCAGGCACTGGGAGAAAGCAGCAGGAACTGGGCTTTGGATCCTAATGTAGGATGCCCAAACTCCATCCTAAGCTACAGCCAGACCTGCCACTAGCTACGATAGCACAAAGACACATTGTAAAGTGATCTAAGGAAAATGCCATTTAAATTAGCCTGAGATCTTCCTATTTCTGAGTCTTATAGCTCCGAATATGCTATTGCTTGAGTAGGTGTTACTGTGAGCAATAAGGAGAGATCTGACAGAAAGAAAGAAGGTGGCTGAGAGGAGAGTCCAAAAAACAGCTGGCAGGGAAATAAAGAATAATAAAAATATTCTCAATCATTGTTTGTTTTGGAAAGATCATGCTTTAAGCACATGGAAATACTTTACACATTTGAGAAGTGCTGACTTCCTACATGCCTTGTGAAGGAACAGCAAATCATTCATATAATGTAAACACATTTATAGATTGTTCCAATATAAATTTTTTCAATGCTGCTGTTCTTTTTAACAAGATACAACTTAGTACATACTTGCTCTTTTGATACTCTGCTTCAGCCAGGAGTTGCAAACATCATAAATGTTAAATATTAGAGTTTGTGCTAAAGGAGAAGTGCAAAGTTATGGAACCACATTTTAAATGCAAAAAGTTGTTAAATAGTGCTGCTTGATGCACTGTTTAAAAGTAAACATACCAGAAAGTAGTGCTGGGGCGAAACCGAAATAAATAGCTTGTCTAAAAGTGTGAGTATAAGCAGTCTCATTATATCTTGATAGAGATGATATTTAAAAAAAAAAAGAGTGTGGACAAAGTCCCTCTGTAAGGGTGGAATTTTAAGTCGGGCAAGAAAAATTTAATAAAACGAGCAGCTTTTCTGCCAAAATTGCAGTGGATGTTTGTGGAATTGTATAATCACAGTGCTGGGTACCAGCCTTGAGAGGTCGTGGGGTCCTTCCCCCTGCTGTGAGGCAGAGTCGGTGACGTTTCATGACGGGGTACCTGCCTAACCTGTTCTTCAAGATCTCTGGAGATGGAAACTCTGCAGTGTCCCAGGCAGCCTCAGTAGCACTTACTGTCCCTGCTTTTATACATTTTAGGAAAAGCTTAGTGACTGCGTGTTTCCTTGTCCAGTTGCAATCCGTTTTCTGTCTAGGTAGGTGCCAAAAGGAGGTTGTTCTCTGCCTCTTTGTAGGAACGTTTTATGTTCTTGAAGATGACTCTGTGAAGAGGACTTTGCAGAACTAATTTTTAGAGTTTAGATCTTAAAAAATAGTTCAGATACCTGGATTGTTACTTAACCATAAAAGCATTGATTTCTTTGGCAAATGGTTGACAGACTGTCTCCACTCTACAGACTAAATGTGAAATGATGTTCATCAGCTGAGAGGACTCCTTAGAGAAGAAGATTCTTTTGCAAAAAGCAGTGAGAGCATTTAAAGAATTGTAGTAAGAGCAATGAAGGATTTGAAGCCATTTAGGCAATCAAAAGTGGTTAATGTTGTATGTGTGTAGAAGAATGTGTTTTTTTTTTTTCTGCTGTGATCTTTCTTTTCTTTGCATTTCTCACCAGTTGTGAGAGCACTACATGTTTTCTTTAATCCTTTCTTCTGTTGCTGCTGATCAAAGTAGTTTTGTGTCATTCCTTCATCTTCTCCATTGTGTACCTGGAGGAGAACCAGTGACCTGGAATGGCAGAGCTGGGCTAACGGCTCCACAGATTCCTTGGAGTCAGTGGGCAGTTGGATTGTGTTTGTGTGTCTGGTTTTGAGAGACTCGCCTATTAGGTATCTGATGCAGACTTATCTCACAAACTCGTTTTATTCCTGGTTATTCCTTTCTTCAATGAACTGGAGTCTATTTGCTGATGTTGTGGAATACATCAACCTTGCAGCATCGTTAAAAGATCTCCTATATGTCTATATTTTCTTCTTTGCCCGTTCTCAGGGCCTTCTTCAGACAAATGTTGGGTAAGCCTATGCCTGGCTCTTCAGAAATTCTTGCCAGCCATAACTTGTGCAAGGGGGAGGACAAAAGGGATGGACTATAGTGGGAGGTGGTTGCTGGAAGAAACACGGCAGGGAGGTTGGTATCAAGTGCTGGTGTCGTGGTGGAGCCACGAGGTCAGGGATTTTGGGGATGAGGCAGTAGTGAGATGGATGGAGGAGGAGTTGGGGGCTTGGATGGGAGGTGCTTTGGAGAGAACGTGGGGGCACATGAGGCCATTGCTCTGAGCGGGGAGATCTGGAGCAGAGTTTGGTGGAAAGGTGGGAGTGAGTGGGGTGGGGGAGTTCCTAGGAAGAAGGGCTGAAGGTCTCCTGTGTGGGGTTGGGAATTCCGAGGGAGAATTCTGTGCTTTGAGACAGCAAGGTTTGGGAAGTTGGGCGTTCTGGTCCTCGTGTGTCTGGATCAATTCCTGGGCCAGAAGCTCTGGACAGCAGAGGATGGTGCGTGCACACTTGGGTGGCTTCAGGTGTGACCTTCCCTGCCCCTCTTCCCTGCTTGTTAACAAGGATTCTGGCTGTAGGCAGGGGTGTACATGCAGGACTTGTGTTTTCCACAGCATCTTCTGGTTTGCGTTTGTGACAAAGTGTACCAGCCTTAGTAAAATCTATTAATTCCCTACAAGGAAAAAACCTTTAGTGTATTGATGGAGGCTGTGCTGTCTGCGTGCGCCTGTTCAACCTTTCTGCACCTTCCCTCGTGCCTGAGTGAATGCAGCAGTTAAATGAACATTTGCTTATTGGGTCTCAGAGGAGCCACCTTTTGAGGTTCAAAACATTTAAAAATTAAAAATACATTTAAAAATAAAGATATATTTTAAAGGAGCTGTTGGGGGCCCTGGTTTTCAATCGTCAGTACTTGCCCAGGTACTCGTACTGTGCTAGGGTACTTGCAGCAAAAGATATTTGGATCAAAGAGACAATGTTCTGTACCAAGGAGACTTCAAAAGTAATTTTCCTCAAGAATGTTTGTTCAGGTGCAGAGAGTGGGAGAAAGGAATATTGTTTTAGGCAATCAGCATTGGACATCAAAAGGTGAATTTACCCAGTCTGGGCTCAGTGTGTCAGTCAAGTTGTCACTGGAATATTGACAGCATTGGCTACTAATGAAAGAGAAATTATCCTCATGACGAAGTGCCTTCGTCTGTGAAAGTTTGGCTGTTTGGCTTATCTTTATTCCTCTTCAATGTTGTTCTTTTTTTTGGTTTATTTTTTAAAGAAGAAAAAACGGGATAATGAAGTATATCAAAGTGGAGAATTGACTGTTTTGTTGTTCTGATTTGCCTGAACATAGTAGCTACACAGGTAACTTGTATTTTGGGGAAGTGTGAGGCTCGGATGTAGTTTATGACGTGTTACTGTTCAGCAGAACGTGTGGCAGAGCAGCAAGATCTTCTGCCTCTTGCAGAGCGGATAGTGGTGTGGTAATAGGTTGTGTTTTATGCGGGCTCCTTTATAAAAATACAAAACGCCTAAGAATATTGTGACTACAGAGAAACCTGCTTTGACTCACTTAGACAAATGTGTGTAGTGCTATAGGCAGGAAATGGAAGGACAGAGAGCACATGTGGAACCATCTATCTAAATTAGCTGGATGGGAGCCAGGAAACTGGAACTTGCAACATTTGCAATGGTTAGTAGAAAATGGAATGATGGTTTTGTGTAAGAATAATGATTCTTCTATTATTCTGGGACGCTCTGGTAGATCCTGTGGGAGACAGGCAGGACGTTTAAAGGTGGTGCATGTGGAACTGGCGGACAGTGGAAAGGTAAGTAGGTTGGAGGGAGGAACAATTTAAAACTGAGGGCTGTGCAGGAGGAAAGCAGCATATATATTTAGGTCTGAGGTCCATTCTCCTGTTTCATCTCTTGAAAGAGAGACATAAATAAGTAGAGCACCCCTCTCTTCTCCAAAGCATAGGAGAACCACAGAAACGTGATCCTCTGCAAGACTGTCGGAGGCAGTGCTCAAGTAAAGGAGAGCTGCCGGGCTGTGCTGTGTGGACGTGCTGACAGATCTAAAAGGCATCTGATCCTCGCCATCGTTGGGCAGGCTTTGGCCTCGGGGCTTAGGGCTGCCTCTGGTTGGGTACCTGCAGGCGCGTGTACGTGGCTAGCATAAAAACCACAAAAGCCACGTGCAGCCACGACTGGATATATAAAGATGGCCAGCTTGCGGTTCTTCCCTGTGATAGGCCCTTTTTGTTCAGACGAGCAAAGTCTACGTAATCAATTAGTAAATATTTGAAGAATTTTCTGCCTTTCCGAAAAGCTGCCGGTTCCTGTAGGAGCGTGATGGGGGTTGCACTGGGAGTGGCGAGGTTTTCTCCACTTCCATTTGGAGCGGGATTTGAGCCAGATCCTGGCCACGTGCGTGGAAAAGAGAGAACCTGGGAAGTTTTAGTGTTGCATTTTCCACCAGCCACACACAAACTCTAATATGGATGGTGGTAGAGGGCTTCAGTGTTGTCTGCTTGACAGAGGAGATCTTGACAAAGATCTTTGATCCTGGTCTCTTGAATTTGAATTCCCATCTTAATTTATGTAGGATCTGAAGCCAGACAGGATTAGGCCAAGAATTTATCTCAAATCAGGCTGTATTAGTATCTGTTTGTAATAAGGGATAAATAGAAGCAACCCTTAAGATGCAGTTTATACTGAAGTTTAATGTTATATCCCTTTAGTTTCAATGATAGTATAGCATCTGCTTTATGCTAATCTGTAACCTTGTTTGTGTCTGGTTAGTTAAGTTAATTTGAAATACAAAAGTGAACAGATGTGTCACTTTTAAAGTAACAGAAATAGTCTAACAGAAATAGTTTAACTGCTGGTTGCTTGCACTCTTGTGTTAACTGGCTGTAGCTGAAGTGCCAGGTATAACTTTGGTATTAAGTCTGTTTGTGATGGAATCTTTGGATTTACATTTTTTTTACATGACCCTAAATAAAGTATTGGAGGTATCTGCATTTTTTTTTGTGTCTTGAAGAACAGAATATAAATGCAGCTGCACTTTGAATTCATTTTTATTTAGTATGTTTTTATTTAAGAAGAGGCAAAGTACCCAACTGCACCTTTGCAAAATGTGAAATTTCTTCTATAGAAATAAATTCCCCTTAGAACACAGAATATTTTATCTTTATTAAATATAGCGCTACCTGACCATGCTGGTTTACCCTGTATTATCTTCACCCCATCTCTTCTCCATTTCACTGATAGCTTAGAAATGGAGTGGGCTGTGCTGGAGATAGCGGAGTTGGACCTACAGGAGGCGAGTGAATTTGGACAGGGGAAACCCCTGTCTGCAGCTCTGGAGCTGTAAAAATTGCAGTATGGACCTAAAAGAGGTGGGAGGAGAGCGCATGGCCTTAAATTTTTGTTCTGGGGGAGTTTGTAGTATTGTGTCTTCTGTTGTCTTTGATTTTGCTGACAGAGAAGAAGGAGCAGAAAAGCTAAGGAGAGGCCAGCTGAGACTTTTAGGAAGGGGAGAGAGAATCTGTACCTGACACAGCCCGTGGGTGACAGGGAGACACACGCACACACA
>NW_009732556.1:0-1847 GCF_000703405.1 Apaloderma vittatum | reverse complement strand
TTATTTTTGCAGCAGGAGGTATGTGTGTGTGCATTGTCAATTGGCCGTGACAGCTGACAGTGCGGGGAGGGATCTTGTTTAGGGGAATTCAGAGATTTAGATCAGGGAATATTTGCTTCAGTCAAAATTCTTCATTTCCGGTTAATACCAGGTGACGATCAGATAAAAGCTAGTTTCAACATGATTTTTGGACTGGAGTATCAATTCAACTTTGGTTATTTTTTTTGTTCCCGTTTCCCCTGCTTCCCTAGCAGGGTATGTTCTGCTGAAGAATTAATTAGAAAACCTGAAGGAATGTGGATAATGTGAATGATAGAGTTACTACACTGACCACTTTGGCAGATCGATTTAATTTATAAGATCTACCCTTTTCATAATCCTTCATAATGCTTTTGTATTTTTTTTGTTCGATTGATCTTTATATTCTTTATTTAAATTATTACTTACATACGGGCACACAAAGTATTAAGCTAAGGCCATGGAAAATAACTTTGTAAATACTTCCTTGCCATTCCAAAATGTAATTAAAAACCTGCAAACTTGGTCATTTATCATTTTACCATAGGAGTGTATTTCTTAGGGAGACAGTCTAATATCCTGCAGCAACTTCGTGGCATTACAAAAATAATTAATGGACCCTTTTAGGGCAGTGTGTGTTGCTACAATGTGGAATAATACTTCAGTGTTGTAAGTGAATGGTGTGCTAGGAAACACTAATCCCTTGTGTATAGTAACAGGAAGTATGAATATTACTTATTAATAATAATATAAAACACCTTTGCACACATGCTTTTTTTCTGAGCACGTCTGCCTTTTCGTAAACAGCAGTGATTTTTAATTACAGAAAATTGGTGAGAAGCAAGAAGGATTTGTGTAATGAAGAACTGTTTATTTAAAAGCCTTCAGAAGTTGTAAGAGATGGAACTTAGCCGTATGCGAGGGATGAATGTTGTGCAATAATGCCCCTTCATTCCCCTTTCATAATAAATCTCCGCAGAGTATTCATCTAAAGGGCTGGATGCCAAAAAGAACAGGTTCGACTTGTCTGTGAGGATTTACACCACAGTAAAACGCACAACTGCTTTTGTAGAGGTCATTGTGAAGGTCAGGGAACCAGTATGTGCTGCTGAATGAGAGCAGCCTCTGACAATGGTGTGAGAGGTTGGACTGGGTGAAATCAGTATTTAAAACCTCATATGAAATGTAGCAAGAAGCTGGTATTGTTAAAACACATGACTTCAAAGCTCGGACGCTGTTTTGCAAGAGATGAGAGGTCTCTTTTTCCGAAGTTTGCATCTCATACCCTCTGCTGAATGCAGCTCCTAGGTCAGAATGCAGGAGTTTGCTCGATTCCTGGCAATTAACATTGAAACAACTTAATGTGTCTAATATAAGCACCCTCAAACTGTTAATGATTGCCTCTGTCCAGTTTAAAATAAAACACTTCTCCTTGATACTGAAGTAGATTTAATGACCTGCAGCTTGGCACGCTCTTTTTTTTTTTTTTTCCTTTCCTTTTTTACAAATAAGGCCTGAGTTTGTCCATAGGGTCCCTATGTCTTTAAATAAAAGATGATGTTCATTTCAGATGGCAACGGGCCTTCAGTGGGCTTTAGTGCAGAGATTAATTAGTAAACTTTGGAATGTGCTACAGCAAATGCAGCTGATTGGCAATAGCATGTGGGGCAGCAACTGGTGGAAAGCTGGTGCTGCGGAGCACCAGAGGTATTTCCAAAAAGACTTAGGAGTACTGTGATGTGCTGTGCTTTAAATGGCACCGTGCTGGTTGCATCAAATCGCCAGTCTTCTATTTATATAATATATATATATAATAAATAAATTAATTA
>NW_009732555.1:0-35421 GCF_000703405.1 Apaloderma vittatum | reverse complement strand
AGAAGAGGAGACTGAGGGGTGACATCATAAACATTAATAAATATGTCAAGAGGGAGCGTTAGGAGGATGGAGTCAGGCTCTTCTCAGGGATGTCCAATGACAGGACAAGGGGCAATGGGTTCAAGCTGGAGCACCGGAGGTTCCACATAAACATTAGAAAAAACTTTTTCACTGTGAGGGTGACAAAGCCCTGGCACAGGCTGCCCAGGGAGGTTGTGGAGTCTCCTTCTCTGGAGACATTCGCATTCCTGTGCGATCTACTGTAGGCGATCCTGCTCTGGCAGGGGGGCTGGACTGGATGATCTTTTGAGGTCCCTTCCAATCCCCAGCATTCTGTGATTCTATAATAGAAGGTACATCGTTTGTAAAGCTGAGATGGTAACTATCTTGCCTTGACTTGGTCCAGACCACTGGTATCTTCTGTCCAGATCCTGGATTTCAGGCAGTCTCCTGTCATGAAACAGAATTGTAAGTGCTGAAAGCTACCTTCTCAGCTCAAACGAACCTCTTTCAAACACGGTGTGCAGCTGAATTAAATGGAGACAAAGTTGTCAATGTTTCTCATACTGTTAATGAGGTTTATATGTTTACCTCTCTATGAGTAGATTTGGAAATCTCAGTCAACTGCTATCTACTCTTTGTTGTCTGGGAAAGTGTCTTGCTTAATATCTCTTTTGAAGTGTCTTGCCGGTTAGCTCAGTCAGTAGAGAATAGCGCTAGCAATGCTAAGGTTTCCGGTTCGATTCCCATTCGGTCCCCATGTGTTGCCTGATCTAGTCGAGAGGTGGTGTCCCTGCTGACAGGGAGGCTGGATTAAAATGATCTCTAAGGTCCCTTCCAGCTTAAGCCATTCTATGATTCTATGATAATCTATGAATTATGCATGATGGAGGTATTTCTGCATAAATGGAGTATAAATAGAATGATGGAGGCAATGTGATAAATACCTGATTGGTAGCTAATGAAGGTGAAGGAGCCAGTCTCTTCTTGGTGGTACCCAGTGACAAGCCGAGAGGAAATGGGCACCAATTAAAAACCATGAAATGCAATCCAAACACAGGAAAAGGTT
This sequence comes from Apaloderma vittatum, assembly GCF_000703405.1. Classification (NCBI taxonomy): domain Eukaryota; kingdom Metazoa; phylum Chordata; class Aves; order Trogoniformes; family Trogonidae; genus Apaloderma; species Apaloderma vittatum. The sequence goes on along the minus strand of NW_009732555.1, from coordinate 34,352 downwards.
GGGGTTTTTGTTGCTGTGAGGATGGTGAAACACTGGAACAGATTGCCCAGAGAGGCTGTGGAGTCTCTGTCTGTGGAGATACTCAAAACGCAACTAGACATGGTCCAGGGCAAGCTGCTGTAAGCAACTCTGCTTGGGGTGGACAAGTCCACCCAGAGGTCCTTTCCATCCTAAATGTTGGTATGACTCCGTGATTTGTAAGAAAACAAGACCAGTCTGTGGAAGGTTCATAAGCAGAGAACATATATAAGTATCCCCTTCCTGTAGAGAGACTATTATCTCCCTCAGTGTGCTCACAGGAATAAGATAACTGTGGAATAACTTGGTTATCGTATCGTAAAATATTCATGGCACGGGAGGGACAATCAATGCTGTGCTGTTTCCACCTGTAGACCGTGGACAGCTCATCAATATGTAGCCAGTCCAGGAGGATTGACAGGTCATTAATTCCACAAGCTGCAAAATGCTTTCCCACAGCCCATGGTAAGGACAAGTAGAAAAGGAAAATCCAAAGAAACTCAAATGTGCTCCAAGAACAGGCAATAAGAGAGGCAGAGAATTATCGTGGTCATAACAAAAAGCTTTGATTTTTTTTTAGCAAGATCAAGTTTGTAGACAGAAGCAGTGTATTTTGTTAGTGCAATCTGTCTGGTGCAAACGAGTGAAGTTCTTAGAGAGGACAGCCCTTCTCCCTCTTGGCTTGGAAACAAGGTGATAGACTCTGGGCCACCCTGCAGGAGAAGGCAAAAGAAATTGCAATAGACCCTGCAAGCTGGACAAGAGATAGGGAAGAAAAGAGGAAACTTTCCCCTTTACCCCAGCTCTAGAATTCAGTTTAAGTACCATCATTCTCAGCAGGGTAAAACCAGTGCTTCTTCATTAGCCTGAAAATCTGTGCAGACTCTTCCTGAAGATTTGATCTGCAAAGGTCATCTCTAGGCTGAGCTGGAGGCAGGTTACCCAACCACAGGAGCAGCCATGTGGAAGGAGGTTTAGAGACAGAGCAATCAGGCAACTGTTTTGTAGGAATGCCCGTGCCAAAGCTGTCGGTGTTGGAATGATTTTCATGCTAAGTCGTAACAGCTTCGCACTCATGATCCAGGAACCAATGTCCAGCAGGAACCATGGCTTTAGATAGCATGAAGGTAGCTGCTGCAATTGTACGTACAGATGTTTTATAACAGATGTGCATTGACCTGTATATTGACAAACAAAAAAAAGGAACCAGATTAACAGCTCTATTTTAAACAGAAGTTCTGTTTGTTACAGCCCCCAGGGTGTAGTGTACAATTATGCAGAGAAATGCTGCTTAAAACCAGCAGAAAATGACTACAGATGCATGAAGAGTAAGATTAATACAGCTCCTAAACAATTTACCACTATCATACATAGTATTGTCTTCTGAAATGATCCTCTGCAAACAGTCTGTGACCTAAAACTGCAACCCAGGGTTAGCAGGTTGCTGGAAATTGTGTTTTCCTTGTCCAGAGCTCCTGGATTATCGGATGGTCCTTTCCTTTCCTTTCCTTTCCTTTCCTTTCCTTTCCGAGAACCCAGAACTTCGGAACTTGGGAAATTCTGGATGTCATTGCTGAGATGCAACAGTGATGACGACCTAAAACTGCAACCCAGGGTTAGCAGGTTGCTGGAAATTGTGTTTTCCTTGTCCAGAGCTCCTGGATTATCGGATGGTCCTTTCCTTTCCTTTCCTTTCCTTTCCTTTCCTTTCCTTTCCTTTCCTTTCCTTTCCTTTCCTTTCCTTTCCTTTCCTTTCCTTTCCTTTCCTTTCCTTTCCGAGAACCCAGAACTTCGGAACTTGGGAAATTCTGGATGTCATTGCTGAGATGCAACAGTGATGACACTCAATATGCTGCCACCCAGCCTGGGTGATTTCCCTGTGTGTTTTGAGAATGCCTTCATGAAACTAACTTCAGGGTGAGAAGTTTACATTTACAAAGCAGCAGCTTGCTAGGGTAGGTTAAGAGTTTTCAAAAAAATGCCATGTGTTTTCAGTTCCCACAATTACGACTTTGTTCCTGGGATTTCATTCTCATCACCCTTCCCACTTGCCCCATGTCTAACAACTCACTAAGTGTTCGCTTCTGCTGCTGCTCTGACCCAGAGGAAAGAACAGAAACTTTTTAATCCAGAAGAAAAAGAAAGAAACTCATAGTTCATCTGCTCCTCTCCTTCTTGGCTTTTACCCAGTTCTCTCCAAGTGCCTTTCCACTCCAGAGAGTGGTGGTCTTGAACATGCTCCCTTGGCATCGTAGCAAGGAAGGTTGCACTCCCCACCTGTGTTCTCTGCCAATGGCATCTGTCTTGATTTTCATAGAATCGTTTGGGTTGGAAAAGACCTTTAAGATTGTCGAGTCCAACCATTAACCCAGCACTGCCAGGTCCACCACTAAACCATGTCCCTGAGCACCACAGAGTTACAGAATCACATAACTGTTGGGGTTGGAAAAGACCTCTGAGATCATCAAGTCCAGTCTGTAACTCAACACTGCTTCTACATGTCTTTTAGTTATCTCCAGGGATGGGGACTCCACTGGGCATCCTGTTCAAATTCTTGACAATCCTTTCCTAATGTCCAATCTAGACCTCCTCTGGCAGGACTTGAGGCTATTTCCTCTTGTGCCGTCCCTTGTTACTTGGGAGAACAGATCAACAAATTTGAAAGGAGTTGGAGAAAAGAAGGCAAGAGGACTCCACAAATACAAGACTGAAGGGCAAAAAGTGGAGAATTCCTGAAGTCAGTCTCAAAACTCTGCCCAATTGATGTAAGTACTATCAGTAATGATGGAGAAGGAGGCATCTCCTTGCCTGCATGAGCATCATGACAGCCCCTCAGAGACCCAACCTGTGACTCTGTAGCTGCAGCAGGATAAGACTCTTTTCTGTACAGCTGTGGTTGTTCTTGCATGAATTCACCCTGTCAGCTCTCTCCCTCTCTTGTCCCTTCCCAAGCAAACCCCAAAAAGTAAAGCACTCTGGAGGGCACTGAAAAAAAAAAAATTAACTGCCCGATGAGTCTGTATAGAACCCTCAGGTCATAAGTAAACTGCCTTAGTGTATTTGGGAGATATATGCATCAAAATACAGCTTGACTGGTTCTGTGTTGCAGAAAGACCAAGCTTTCACCCCACAAACATGGCCTGATTTCTCATTGCTGAGACCCCTTTTTGGAGCAGCTGTTATTTATGAGCAAGATGATAAAGAAACGAAAAAGAATCCTGTCAGGATTCTCTCTGTGTGTTGTAAATTGTCCATATATCAAAGATATTGCCTGCATTCAGTATTTAATGCTATCAGTAAAAATATAATGGGAGAGGGGCAAAGAAGAAGTTGCTCACAAGGAAGAATGAATAATCTGTGTGAAATATTGAGCCTGTAAACCCAGCATTTCTCCTTTTGGCTGGAGTGCTGGTATTTCTTACTATTTAATTTACACAAATCAATGACAAAAAAAAAAGGTAATAACAGAAATCGGATTCTGTAGCTGCAGGGAACCTGGGAAATCTGAAGAAGGAGTTTGGGGATTATAAACATGTTCCAGAGAGAGCAGCACTGGAGAGACTGGTTTTTCTAATCTTTTCCTGTTTTCCTTGCTCAAAGAAGTTAGTCCCTGTTTCTATATCCCAAGGGTGAGATCATGCTAGGGAAAACTAATAAAAATGGCATTTTTAACTTTATGCTTGTTGGTTTATTGGTTTGATTTTCCACAAAATTTTGACTTTTAAAACGATGACCTCAACAAGTTCTGTCTAGTTAACAAAAAATAAAAGGAGAGGAAAGTATTCTGCATGATACTCCAACACATACTGAAAAGTCTTGCTGAAAAGTAATCAAAAGGGACCAATGACATCTTCCTAAGGCCTCAGAAGAAGAGAGGAGAGACCTGAATGGGAGGTAAGCAGAGCAGGGAAATGGACTGAAGGCAAGGCTCCTCCACCCTAAAGATGCCTTAATGCCTCCAACGCTAAATCTTCCTGACCCACTGACGGACCCATGGAGGATTCAGTCTTTTTTTGACTTGTCTCAACATGAAGGAAGCTGAGACAGCCAGAGAGGTGGATCAGAGGGAGAAGCGTGGACCCTGTTGATGGATCCTGTCTTGCTCCTGGTTTACATCTCCATGTGCAGTGCTGGAAATTGTTGGACGTGATGTTGCTGGGTTAATGGTTGGACTCAATGATCTTAAAGGTCTTTTCCAACTTAAACAATTCTATGACTATGAAAAAAAGAGTGGCTTGGTGAAGACCCCAGAATTCACCAACGCCTGGCTCCAGTGACCATACTGAAGCACTCATCCAGTGAGCTAGAAAAAGGCTGCATCTATGCTACTGAGTAACACAGAAAAAAACTCTCCATGTATTTTTTTTTCTTCTGCCTTTCTTTGTTTTCTCTTCCTTTGCCCTGAAGAAGCTGTTGATTATAATTTCAGAGCAGTTTGAGATGCAAGCTTAATGGAGCAGACCTTTCTATTTTTATATTCTGTGCGTTGTCATAAGAAATAACATGGATTATATTTCTTTGTTGTTGATGCATTGAATATACTTGATATTTAAATCCAGCAGCATTTAGAGCAGGCTGAGATTCTGTACATGGATCGAAGAGGCTTGAGGTTTGTTTGCGCTTTTTTTATTTTTTATTTTGTGGAGGGACTGAGATTCTGTCTTGTGGTTTTTGTGGGCTTTCTTTTCTTATTTTTAACCAGTCAAAATTAAAGAACAAATTGCAATGAAGGACCACTTCTGTTGTCCTTGCTCATGGCAAGCACCATCTTTATTCTTACTTGATTTTCAATGAAAACGCTACCAACCCAGTGTTTTATGTTAACGGAGTGAAGTGTTAATTCCTTGTAATCGTGTTTCTTCTTATCCTTATCTAGAAGATAAAGGCAAGGCTGGTTTGGGACCCACTGAGATCCCAAACAGGCTGGTAAAAGGGTTAATTTCCCCTGAGATTCCTCTTCCATTAGTGTGTGTTCATTTAGGGTTGGATCCTTCAGCTGTCATCCCTTATGTTGCCCTACTGGGATCCTTAGAAGACCCAGTTGGTACAAAGCTGAACTTCTAATTCAGAACTTGGGCATTGTGAAGAGGAAATTTTTGAAGTTTCAGAAGCAGACACAGTGTACTTGGGGTCAGTGATCTCAGGGTGTCCTGTAAGAAGAGAAGGAGAAAGGAGGAGGGATGGGGTGCAAGAAAAGACAGGTCCTGAACCAATCTAGAATGAGGTGAATCCAGCTAGGAAAACTGTAGAAAGTTTGGTTGTTTGTGAGGGATTTGAAAAACAAAGTTAGAAGCAGGGTAACAAGAACAGGAGTTATTTTATAGTGGGGTGGAATGTGCGTGGATGTAGAGATTTGATGGCATCTGATGGCAGCGTGGCAGAGGGAGGGAGAAACTGGAAAATGAAGAGTTCCTTCTCTGTTTTATACAAAACAGAGAAGAGCCGAGAAGAGCTCAAGCATCTGAGGAGTCCTTGAAGGCTGCATCTGAAATAGCTTCAAGAAATCTCCCCATTCAAGGCTCTGTGCTGAAGACGGTTGAATGCACCTGGGCCAGCCTTGACAACTTTACCTTACCTATTCCTCAAGCCTTACTGTCAGGGGGATGCTGTGGCCTCCTCCATGAGCCAGGTGCAATGTTTCACTGTTAGGTGGTCAGAAGGTTTCCCCTATCAACCCTAATTTTATTTTATTTTTTAAATTCAAATTAATCTGCCTGCCTTCTTGTCCTTCTCTCAGTGGACATGACAACAGTTGATCTCAGTCCCCTTTTTAACAACGTTTTGCGTGTCGGAAGAGGGTTGCCATGCCAACCTGTTCTGTTGCCAAGCAGAGGATGGAGTGATAGCTCCACTTCCAATTCAGCATCAAGCATGAGATCTCTAGGGGAGCCACCTCCTCCACACAGAAATACAACAGCAAAGTCAGAGCACCCAAACTGTACAATGTCTCTGACCAAACCAAACTGCCCTTTCCCAGATAAGTCTGCCTGAGGTTGGCCCAAGTCAGATGCACCTGCTTTCTCTTAACTGAGCTCTTTATTCTTGTGTTTCCTTGCACAGGCACGGATAGGACGAAGCAGTTTTGGCTTTTTCTACATGGGAGGTTCAAGCAGAATAGAAAAGTTAACTCTCAGGAGCTGGAGGATCTCTGCCCTTGAAAGCATGTACCAAACCCTGGCGGAAAAGGACCTGGGTGTTCTTACTGACAGCCGGCTGGATATGAGCCAGCAGTGTGCCCAGGTGGCCAAGAAGGCCAACGGCATCCTGGCTTGGATTAGAAATTTTGTGACCAGCAGAAGAAGGGAGGGGATTGTCCCTCTGTACTCAGCACTGGTGAGGCAGCACCTTGAGGATTGTGTTCAGTTTTGGGCACCTCAGTATAGGAGAGATCTCGAGGTGTTGGAGCGAGTGCAGAGGAGGGCAACAAAGCTGGTGAAGGGCCTGGAGAACAGACCTTATGAGGAGTGATTGAGGGAGCTGGGTCTGTTCAGTTTGACGAAGAGGAGGCTGAGGGGGGATCTCATCATGCTCTACAATTGCTTGAAAGGACATTGTAGAGAGGTTGGGGCTGGTCTCTTCTCACGGGTAATTAGGGACAGAAACAGGGGCAATGATTGCAAGTTGCAACAGGGCAAGTTTAGGCTGGACATTAGGAAGAAATTCTTCACAGAAAGAGTGGTCAGACCCTGGAACAGACTGCCTAGGGAGGGGGTTGAGTCGCCATCCCTGGATGTGTTCAAGTGTCGTTTAGATGTGGTGTTGGGTGATATGGTTTAGGGGTGACCTTGTAGTGTAGGGTCAATGGTTGGACTAGATGATCTCAAGGGTCTTTTCCAATCTGAATTGTTCTATGGTTCTATGGTGTTTATGTGAGGCTGATATATGCTTGAGGAGTTGTACTTGGGTCAGATGAGTCAGGGGAAGGGATCAGTGGTGGCAGGGACTGGTCCGGATTATCGGTCCTGGCACCCAGGTATGAGGAAGCCTCTATTTGCTGCTGCTGACAGAAGCAATGAATGTGCCTTTTAAACAGAGCAAAGCAGAGAATGGAGCAAGCTCAGAGGTGAGGGAGAGCATGTTTGTCTCATACAATTTCCCTGAGAGCAGTTCATCCAGGGGTGAAACATGATGTTTACAAGGTGGTCTGGGTTGGTGAGACCAGCGTTGATAGGTGTCGATCACACAAGCTTAAAGCTCCTTGCAACAGGGATGGACAAAATTGCCCAGAGGGTTTAGCTGATGTCAGCAATGGGAATGTCTGGACGATGGGTGTGCTTGGGTCAGCATCCTGTCTCACTCTATATCCCTTCTCCTCAACCTGCTACTTGTCCACCTGTTACAGAAGAGTCCTGGAACACCCTCCTGCTGAGTTGTGAGGTTCAGACTGGACCCCCTTGCTTTCTAAACTATTTCATAGGGAGGAGTCTGGGTGCAGCTGGATCCAGTCTTGGCCCCCAACTGTAAAAAAGAGTTTGGACCCCGGGTTCTGCCACAGAGTCAGTTTATTTCATCTCCAGCTGGGGCCCTCAGAGAGGGACCCTGATTAAAGAAACCCCTCGTCAATTATACACTTACAATTCAAGTTCACTCCCCTCACATGATGGTTGCATCCAATAGTCATATTTGGGTCTTCTTGTTCCTCACTGGATCCTTTCTCTCTCTTCAGGCGGACATTCTTTTCTTTATCTCAAGGTTGCAGTTTCTGTTGGTCTTATCTTTCTCAATTAGCACTGGCTTCCGGGCCTTTCTTCAGCCTAAGCTCAGCAGTATTGAGATAAAAGTCCACAGTCTGGGCTTAAGACTTCAATAAATCTGGCTAATCTTGCTAAGCAATGTCACTCATAAGACAAAACAAGTTTCAATTCATCATAATTTTAAGCATTCCCACAATTAATTCTAGTATTCTATGAGTAAACTATTTTAGTCCCCAACACCACTTTCTGCAGTGGATTAGACTGCTCTTTGTCACCATCATCTTTGAGAACTGATCGTCATCAAACCCCCAAGCTGACCAAAGGGCAAGAGAGCCCAAGAAGATGAAGAATTAATATTCACAAGACCTGATATTTAAGAAAGCTGCATCTGGATGGAGCCGTGGAGGGAAACAGGGACACAATGCCACGCTAAACCCATTTTTTGCCTTCCCCTTACAATCAACACGAGCACCAGTAAAAGGCAATCAGGGTTCATGTCTGGGTACAGATGAGCCAAGGATGTTACATGATATTTGGTCATTAGCTTTCAATGAGACCATGTGTCAAGGGAAAGGGTTCTGCAGTTCGAAGAGGGGATGATTTACAGACCTGTGAAATAACGAACCTTGTAAGGAGCAAAGATTGGAAATAAAACTGCATGCTCCACCTGAATTGCCAGCTACCCGTGTGTGTACTCAGAGCTCATATTTAGTGTTTCTGGTGGCACATTGACAGACGGCTTAGTGAAAACAAATGTTAATGTTAATTAAGCTGGAAAACTTCCCAGATTTTGAGAATGAGAGTGTTTGCTTGGATAATAATTCAGATAGCCTGTGCCCTGCTAAGCACTTTCATTGGGAAATGTGATCCCTTGGAAACAGGGGATCAAACTACCGGAGGCACTCAGCTAGATCTCAGATCTTTTTCCTAGGATGGAAGGGATTTGCTCCTTGTAGCATCATTCTCAGCACTTTGATCACCCCAAGTTTCACCGATACAAGTGATCAGACAACCCTCCACTTCCTTGGGAGAATATGCTATGTTAATGGAGCTCAGAGCAAGGAAAAGCTTTCTAACATATATCCTAAACCCTTCTTTGCTTAATTTCACTCCAGTGCTTCCAGATGATGATAATTAACCTCTCTTACTGCAGAGGACAGCAAAGAGTAAGAGCTTGGAGGTAGGAGTAAGGGTGGATTGGGCAGGGTTTCTTATGCATACAGTCAGACCTGCCCGTTTAATCTAAATAATTTTAGTTCTGTTGGCTTCAACGGGTCTTCACCAACTTGCACCAGCTAATGATCTGGCCCATTGATTTTAAATTCCTTTCTACATCCTTTTAATTCAAATCACAGTCACCAGTGCCAGCCCGAGCCTTGTGAATACCAGCAAAGGGCTGTCGGCTAAATAGATGCTCAAGCTATTATCAGAGATGGGAATGCTTATTTATTTATTTATTGTGAAAAGACTGGGGGAAAAAATTAATAATTAGGAAATGAGGGGATGCACACAAATAGCCTAGAAACCCCTGGTAGCACTTCTATCTTTGTAGAAGGCCACGTGATGGCTCAACACATTCCTATTTTCTGCTTCAGTGAGATGACTTTCGTGTTGTGGATGTAACATGCGCTGAGCCCTAGCTGGCAGCTCAGCTAACCATTGGTATCGTAATTAAGCCTCCTTGGTGTTTGGTTGAGGTGATGCTCCTCAGAGGCCTCCTTAACATTTTCCAGAGGGACAGAAGATCAGCACTCAGGGAGGCTGCTGGAGCTCGGTACCAGGCGGGCTGCTAAGAGCAGGAAGGGAGGCGGCAAGGGAAGTGTTTGCGGGGGGTGTCGTGTCGTGTCGTGCAAGGCAGGATGCTCTGCAGACCTCTCCCTGGAATGCAGGGAGGCCCACAACATGTTTTCTGTTAATTGCCACTAGCTTGGAGATATCCTCCAACCTCTGTCGTCAGGGCAGGAATCACAGAATAGTTTTCTGCTTCTGAGTTTCCCCTTTATGACCTCCATATAAACATTCACATTCATACATCCATTCACATAGCCCACGTGAGGACAGAGAGAGCTGGGGCTGTTCAGCCTGGACAAGAGAAGGCTCCGGGGAGACCTTAGAGTGGCCTTCTACTGCTTAAAGGGATACAGGAGAGATGGGGAAGGACTCTTGATCAGGGAGTGTAGGGATAGGATGAGGGGTAACAGTTTCAAACTGAAAGAGGGGAGATTTAGATTAGATATTAGCGTGAAGTTCTTCACTGCGAGGGAGGTGAGACCCTGGCCCAGGTTGCCCAGAGCAGCTGTGGCAGGCCCTCCCCGGGCAGGCCCCAGGCCAGACTTGGTGTGGCAGTGCCCAAAGCCGGGTTGGACGGGGTTTGGAGCAACCTGGGCTGGTGGGAGGGGGCCCTGCCCGGGGCAGGGGAGTGGAACTGGATGATCTTCAAGGTCTATTCCAACCCAAACCATTCTATGATTTTATGATTCTAGTTTGCATTGTGGCAGACCTTCAAAGCTACGGCTAGACTGTGGTAGATGCTGTGCTCATACCAACTAAGAATTTATGCCCTGGGAAATGTGCCATTGCAGGGCGCTTCCAGCAAAGCCATTTAATCTAGTAAAGTTGCTCACAGGCTCCACCCTAAATCATAGGATTGATGAGGGCCATGTGTGATGAAGTGCATCAGCTTTTGTTGTGCTCTATGAGGTTGTTTTTCACTGTGTTCCCTTTCCAAACAACTGGAAAAGTAAATGGAAGGGAAAAAAAACAAACTACAAACATATGAAAGTAAAGCCCAGAGCATGAGAGTGTTTTGAGATCATAGAACGGTTTAGGTTGAAAGAGACCTTTAAAGGTCATCTCGTACAGCCCCCCTGCAGTAAGCAGGGACACCTGCCACTAGGTCAGGTTGCTCAGAGCCCCACCAAGCTTGGCCTTAAATGTTTCCAGAGATGGAGCTTCTACCACCTCTCTGGGCAACCTGTGCCAGTGTTTCACCACCCTCATTGTGAAAAAATTCTAATTTATGTCTAGATATGGTAGCCCATCTCTCAGTGAGCTGACATTGTGATCACAAGTGGTGGTTGAGATGCCTGCCACTAGGTCAGGTTGCTCAGAGCCCCACCAAGCTTGGCCTTAAATGTTTCCAGAGATGGAGCTTCTACCACCTCTCTGGGCAACCTGTGCCAGTGTTTCACCACCCTCATTGTGAAAAAATTCTAATTTATGTCTAGATATGGTAGCCCATCTCTCAGTGAGCTGACATTGTGATCACAAGTGGTGGTTGAGATGCCTACAGCTCTGCCCAAGCTCCTCAACCTAACACCAAGGTCAGAGGGGGTGGTTAAGAGAGGTGATGCTTAGGGAGCATCTGTACCCAATCCTGATAGAATGGAAACCCCGTGAAACAGCAGCACCCTCAAGCATTGTGCTGGTGATGCAGCAACTTCAAGGCCAGAAGAATTCACCAATTGGTTCATTTGACCTCTTATTTTTTATTCAATCTAGCTGGTTAGCAGCGTACTGAGAGCTTGAAGTTGACTGTGATTGCCTCTTCGAGGAAGAAAATCAGTCTTGATTTAAAAGCCCTGAGCAGCAGGAAGATGCAGTGCTTTCCATGGCACTTTGTTCAAATGGTCCATCACTCTGATAAAAATTATTTCTATTTGAATATGCCAGGATTCCACTTCCAGCCATAAACACACCTTTCTCCACAAGATTAAAGATTGCTTTGCTAACCACCATTTTCTCCCCGTGAAAGTACTTACACACCTTAATCAAATCAGTCACCTCTCCATCTTCTGTTTTTGATAAACTAAGAAGATTGGATTGAGGAAAGTCTCAGTGTAAGGCACTTTCTCCAGCTCTCAAGTAATTTTTCTCGTACTTTTTTTTTTTTTTTTGGACTCTCTTCAGACCTTTCCACAAACTCCTTTTTAAAATTGACAGCAGACAACCAGCTGGTCCGCACATCTCAGTCTCGCTGGTGTCTCACATAGAAGCGGAAAACATTTCTCCTTTCCTAATTGCAACTCCCTTCTTGTTTTCTCCAGGGCTTCAGCACCATGGTGGGAATTTCTGGTGAGCTGCTTGCTTTCTGAGACCCCTTAACCCTATTCCCTCACATGGTCTGCATTCCTTAAGTCTCTGTGGGTTACTTTGCAATTGTCTGTTTAAAATCCTTCCTATCCCTGTCATGACCAGTAATATATTTACTTTGAGTAAAAGCTCATGTTAAGCAGTGCAGGGCTTACTACACGCTTCTGCAGATTTCTCCTCGGCCAACATTTTAAGTGCATTACAATGACCTAAAAATATTTAAAGAAATAACATTCCTAGTAGTTTCTTAATGTCTTCCTTGATAATAATTGCTAATCATATTCATGAAATATAAATAATTCCTTTATATTATTAAAAAAAAAAGAATGTGAGGGAGAGGTGAGAAGATCTTGAGGGATGGAGAACATGTTATTATTTTTCCCTTCTCAGCCAGCAGTGAGCTAAATATCATTGCTGAGATCCCTCATGTTTTTAAGGTGCCCTACAGTTCTTTAAGGCAGGGACTTGCCCTAATGTCTTTAGATTTCCTGATGAACTATTTGAATTTTACAGCTTCTCATTTTTGCTAATTACCATCTTCCTAGTTCTGTTCTTCCTCTATTGTCTTTTTATATATAATTATTGCCTTCCTTTCACCACTGGGCCAAAATGGGATTTTAGGACACACCGCCCTAATTCTTGCTCTGCAAATGGTGGTTTCACATGGAAATGTGACTTCTATCAACGCTTTGTTGTACTGGAAATTGCATGAAGGCAGAATGAGAAATCAGTCCTTGTGACAGCACTAATTATAAAGCAAGAGATAACAGTGGATACAGGCAGATGGATCTGCACAAGAAAACGCTCAGGCAAATATTCCCAACTGCACCGAGCAGCAAAATCTCTCCTGCAGCCAAATTTGACCATCTTCACGCCTCTGTGATCATTTACTCATGGATGGACAGCCATCCCCAATACCTGTGATGTCACCATTTCCCTCACACTTCACTTGAAAAGCTCACAGTTGAAGAAATAATGTTAGCTGAATTCTCAAAGATTATTTTTTGGGGGAGTGGGGAGGGGCTAATAAGAATTAACATCTTCCAAGAGGTTTCCCTGTCCTCTGCTGTAATAAAAAAACATTTCCAAGGACAGAACAAATCCAAGAGAAAAATTACTTGGGACAATTTTCCTGTCACGTTGCTACTTCCCAACAAGCCAGATTGATCCAGGGAGAGAACAGGAAAGAAAGGAAAGAAAACAGGGGACAAAAATGGAATAATTTGACATTTCCAGCTGGTGGCACCATGACAAATATAAATGGTCCAGAATTGGTCCAGGAAATTATATTGAAAGCTGCATCTAATTAAATGCTTATGGCTAAAAGTAAATCGTGGTCTTTGAATCACAAGTAGGAAGAAGAGGGGCTACTGCCCAGGACCAAAGGTCTGTCTAGACAATGATATTGCCTTCAAGAAAAGGCAAGAGGTAAGACACTTTTTTCTTCTTTTCTTTTCTTTTCTTTTCTTTTCTTTTCTTTTCTTTTCTTTTCTTTTCTTTTCTTTTCTTTTCTTTTCTTTTCTTTTCTTTTCTTTTCTTTTCTTTTCTTTTCTTTTCTTTTCTTTTCTTTTCTTTTCTTTTCTTTTCTTTTCTTTTCTTTTCTTTTCTTTTCTTTTCTTTTCTTTTCTTTTCTTTTCTTTTCTTTTCTTTTCTTTTCTTTTCTTTTCTCTTCTCTTCTCTTCTCTTCTCTTCTCTTCTCTTCTCTTCTCTTCTCTTCTCTTCTCTTCTCTTCTCTTCTCTTCTCTTCTCTTCTCTTCTCTTCTCTTCTCTTCTCTTCTCTTCTCTTCTCTTCTCTTCTCTTCTCTTCTCTTCTCTTCTCTTCTCTTCTCTTCTCTTCTCTTCTCTTCTCTTCTCTTCTCTTCTCTTCTCTTCTCTTCTCTTCTCTTCTCTTCTCTTCTCTTCTCTTCTCTTCTCTTCTCTTCTCTTCTCTTCTCTTCTCTTCTCCTCTCCTCTCCTCTCCTCTCTTCTCCTCTTCTCGAACTGAAACTATGTGAGAAATATACCTAGAATAGCAATTTACACAGGTTTTGCTATCCAGTTGTTAGTTCAGAACTTCTCTTCATGCCTTCATGTGCACAAACCAGTTTTGGGGCCTCCTGTAGCTTTTCAGACATTTCTGGGTCCAAGCTGAGGTAACTGCTGGCACCTGGAACACCCTGAAAAATGTTTTTTGTCGATATGACATTCCTCTTCTGTGCACAGCTGAGCTTCTTGAGCTTGGAAAAACATATGTTTAGAACAGAAGTCTCAGGAAGGAAGTTTAAGTCACAGTCCTCTTTTTTTTTTTGCACCTTTTCCCCTCAAAATGGGAGGTTTAAACTTTGTGTGCGTGGAGACAGAAAAAAAAGACTTTTTTTTCCCCACTTGCTTTGCTTTTTTTTCGAAAGCTCTGCTGAGGAAGAGCTCTCGGTGCAGAGCTCGGCAGCTTCCTTCTGGCCACAGCCTGTGTTTGGCTGGTGTCACCAGAATTTAATTTTCATTTCAGGGGTTCAGATGAACCCCAGATCTCACAAGTAACCTGCTAAAAATGCTTGAGGCTTTGTGAGAAAGCTACAGAAAAGCGAGAGAAAAATAGATCGATTGATCAATTAATTGATCCGTAATAGCCTGTCTAACCCTGGGTATTTGTCAGAGACAAAAACCTTGAGTCATGAGCCTAAACTGCAGTTGTAGTGAAATTAGGGCTCATTTTTGAACATTTTCGTTTTACCACTTCTGTGTCAGGCCAGGCACTGTAAAGAGGTGTCGTGCAAATAAACACGGACGTTGTATATCCAGAGCAACTGTCAAACAGCCAGATTAAGAACAAGGAAAATGGGCACACAGTGTTCAGTCATAAAACCACTGGAAAAGATGCTCAACAATGAAGTGGAATTAAATGAAATTCTAGCCACTCAGAATACATTATCCCTGCAGCATGTCCATGAAATCACTCTCTGAATTGCAGAGTAATTTGCTCTTAGCCTATGAAGCCTTTCTCATTTTTCCCCCCTTTTATTTCCCCATCTCTTTCTTTTTTTTTTTTTTTTTGATTTGTTGATAGCAATCATTCGGGAACTTGTTTCTCACTCATTTTACTCCCGAAGGAAATATTCGACAGGGGAACAATAGCGATGTGTCATCATGACGTTATGGGTCACTCATTCAGTGGCAGTAATGTGCCCACTTCCCAATTGCTTTGCCTGTGTGCACTAAGCTGCTTCTGCAAGAGCTTTCACGTCCTTTAACTCTTTGCTGGATTACCGGCTCGTTGTTCCAACCAACCACAAATTTCCCTTTGCAGAGGAGCAAGCTGCATAGTCTGACCTGGCAAGGATCCACGTAAAATACTTTTCTTAATCAGCAGCTTTGCTGGGGATAGAGGGAGAATAAAGCACTGGAGAGTCTTTAACTGGTACAGAAGTTAAAACTAGCTCGACCCAAAGCGATGATGCAGAAATTGATTGCCCTAAAGAGCTTCTGTGGATCCCAAGTACGATGAGCTTTATCACCAGTTGGATAAAGCATCTGGTTGCTTGTATTTGCTGAGACCCTTCGTGGGGGGGCTGGAAAGGATTGCGTCTTAAGAAGTTCTTCCCCATGAGGGTGGTGAGACCCTGGCACAGGTTGCCCAGAGAGGTGGTGGCAGCCCCATCCCTGGGAGTTTTTCAGGCCAGGCTGGATGGGGCTCTGGGCAGCCTGAGCTAGTGGGGGATGTCCCTGCCCATGGCAGGGGGTTGGAACTGGATGAGCTTTAAGGTCCCTTCCAACCCTGACAATTCTATCATTCTGTGATTCTAAAACACTTCTGTCTGAGCACATCAGCCTGGGGTGAGCTTGCTGGTGAAGCTGGTCTAGCACCTGAGTCACCCCATGCTAAAGAAGATGCCTTCATTCAGCCATATGGATAACACCATCATCTGCACTCACTGCACCAAAAACATTTCCGTGGTGTGTGAATACCTAGGGAACACAGAGAGATCCACACCTTTTCCTGTTTTATTTTGTGATGTCTTGCCCTATGAGCTGGCTCAGGTCCTCCAGGTAATGACACCTATGATTCTGTGTGAAAGCTGGTGTAGATCATGGTGGTTTGACAGCAAAGTCGTGTTCTGCAGTTAGTAACCTATAGAAATATCTGAGGGGTGAGGGTCAAGGGGAGGGGGACAATCTCTTCTCAGTGGTGCCCAGCAACAGAACAAGGAATAATGGATTTAAATTAGAACATGGGAAGTTCCACCTCAACATGAGGAGAAACTTGTTGGCTGTGTGGGTGCCGGAGCCCTGGCCCAGGCTGCCCAGAGAGGGTGTGGAGTCTCCTGCTCTGGAGACTTTCCAACCCACCTGGACGCGTCCCTGTGGGGCTGCCCTGGGGGATCCTGCTCTGGCAGGAGGTTGGACTGGGTGGTCTCCAGAGGTCCCTTCCAACCCCCAACATTCTGTGATTATTTGCAGTTGAGGAACTGACCACGGGCTTCAGGTCCACGTGTACAACCTGTGCAGGAGCATAACCCATCTGTTTTGGGACTGATTTCCTAAAGACATGTAGCGTAGGCAGCTGTGCTGCCTTCACTCGTCTGTTTGTCTGCACGTCTACCCTTTCTATTTGACTGTAACTTTTGAATCACTTGGATAATTTCAACTAAAGGCAAAATCTTCAAGATATTAAACATTAAAATTCTTTGGACTTAATGAAAACAGGCAGCTGGGAAGCAGAAAGGCATCTTATTATTGGCGTTCGTAGGATCATCTGAAAAACCATATTAGACACCAGAGAATCTACTCAACTCCAGAAGCTGCTCCATTCTCAGAACCACTGATTAACATAATTAAAAGCCCTGAGACATATTCCTGGCTCACATTTGCTGTTGCCGTTTCTACCACTGGAGAAGAGGTTTGAAGAGCTGTTGGATTTGAATAGCAGAGATGGCTACCTTCACTTTGCTGCAATGGGGATGATGACACAGAAGAGCCTCAAGCTCCGCGTTTTGTTTGATTTTTTTATATTTAATTAAAAAAAAAAGAAAAAAGAGACAAGCTGTTCATTTCACAGATGCTCAACAGCTCTTCAGAAATAATACAGGTGTGCACAGAAATAAATCTGCTTTGTTTATCATGTAAATAGTCGGGCAGAAAAAAAAAGAGAAAGGCAGTGGAAATTCTTTTTCTTTCTTCTCTCTCCTTCCTTCCTTCCTTCCTTCATTCCTTCCTCCCTTCCTTCCTTTCTCTTTCTTTCTCTCTTTCTCTCTTTCTTTCTCTCTTTCTCTCTTTATTTTTCTTTCTTTTTCTTTCTTTGTTTCTTTCTTTGTTTCTTTCTTTGTTTCTTTGTTTGCTTGTTTGTTTGTTTCTTTCTTTCTTTCTCTCTCTTTCTTTCTTTCTCTCTCCGTTTCATTCTTTCTCTTTCTTTCTTTTTCTGTCTCTATCTATCTCTTCAGCAGAGATGCCAGAGAAAACAGGGTTTGGTCAAAAATTAGATAAACAAAACAGTGAAGCTTCTTTCTTGGGGGAAAAAAAAAAAAGAACTAGAAGTTATTTTTTAAAATCTGTTTGTATTCCTTAAGTTCCTTTTGCTAATTGAGTCTTCAGTCCCTTGAAGACTCACAAATGCTTTTAACTCTCAGCATCATGAATACCCTCATGGACTTCAGCCTGCTTTCTCATGCTGAGATGTCAGTACCTGGATCTGGACACAAAAAAAATTAAGTTAAAGAAATAAATTGTCTGGATGTTATTCATCTTCCATATCACAAGGTTTTAATCTTCCTTGATGTCCTTGTGTCTCATTTCAATGACAGTTATGCTGTTGTATCTCTCCTCACATCTAGATTGTCAATTCCAACTAAATTTACTGGTGTCTGCTTATAAAAAACTTACACAGACATCAAAAATCGATCCAGCAAAGGTCAATAAAAATGTGTGCAAAGTATCACAAGATAACCCAGAAACATGTTTTTAAACTTATTTCTACATAACTGCCACAGCTGGGTTCAGAAGGCTACTCTGGTGACTGCATGGGTCTGGTGACTCAGTAGTGAAATAAGAACCTGGGGATGGGATTGAGCCTGAGAAAGAGACACCTAAGAAGGGATAATAAAGTCAGGAATCATAGAATCATAGAATAATTGTCAGGGTTGGAAGGGACCTTAAAGCTGATCTAGTTCCAACCCCCTGCCATGGGCAGGGACATCCCCCATGAGATCAGGCTGCCTAAAGCCCCATCCAGCCTGGCCTTAAAGACTCCCAGGGATGGGGCTGCCATCCCCTCTCTGGGCAACCTGTGCCAGGGTCTCCCCACCCTCATGGGGAAGAACTTCTTCCTCACATCCAACCTGAACCGACCCATCTCCAGCTTCAGTCCATTCCCTCTAGTCCTGTCACTACCCAACATCCTAACAAGCCCCTCCCCAGCTTTCTTGTAACCCCCTTGAGATACTGGAAGCCACAATAAGGTCTTCTTGGAGCCTTCTTTTCTGCAGAATCAACCATCCCACCTGTCTCAGTCTGTCAAACTCTCTCAGTCTGTCAGGAAGTCGAAGTGTGGACTATGGAGAGGATTAATGCCCTCCTGTCTTATCCAGTACAACAACTAAGGAGTGTTGAAGGAAGCTGTTGATGGGTTCAGGAAAACAAGGAGCATAAAAGGAGTTTTTTCTTTGCAAAATGAGAAAAGGAGCAGAGGAACTCCTTGCTGCAAGATGTTGTGGATAATAAACATTCACAGTTTTTTGAGGGGAGAGAATACAAGAATAAGCCATCTGCTGAAGACTCACAGGAACCAAATCTGGTCCTGAAAGTCCTTTAGTCTTGAAAGATTGGAAGTTACAGGTGCTTGTATTTAGACTTGTCATTTGGCATCTGCTTTTAGACATGGTTACACATGACACTGGGTAAATGGCTTGACCCAGGGGGGGTCACTCTTATGCTGCCATTCATCTGATCTCACAACAGTTCTCACAAATTTTGGGGTGGACACTGAACTAGTCAAAAAGGCTCTTTCTCTAGTCTGTGAAAGGTGCATGTATTTGCAGTGTGCAAACACCGTGAGGGAGGAATTAGTTGCAACCTAAAATAGATGCCAGTCTCTGTTGGCTCGAAACATGATGCTGATCCAGTGAGCACAACATCCTTCAACTAATTCATGGATGGAAAGCCTCTGTACCTGCAGATCAGTAAATTATTCACTGCGACACATCTCTACAATTAACAGAACAGGGCAAGGGAGCAATCTTTGATCCAAACTCCAAATGATGCAGCGGCTGACCTCCACCATGCCTCTAGAGCAGAGTGTATTTCTAAAGCACCTTCTAAAGGCCTGGTGGTGCCCACACAACCCAGCATTTTCCTTGAGTCTCTTCTGGAGCCATGCTTCCCTAAGACTCTTGATGCACTCATGGACTATATACTAGATCATATGCAGGACACCCTATGACCCACTGGAAAGTAGTTTTCTAGCATTAAATATTACAACCGCAGGGTGTTTTATGCGGCATGAGGGCAGAGGTGAAGGTACAAAGCAAGTTCAGGTAATGTAGGAAGATTGTGTAGGGCAGAGAGAGACAATGCCTTCTTGTCCATTTGCTTTACAAGTGCACAACCGTATTAATAATAATAGTGTAGTACAAAAAGCTCAGCTACGTGCAGGGAATCCTTGAGCTCAGCACAGACAGAGAAAAGAAGACAATGTCTTCTTTTAAGAGCTGTCACACATTCCACAGGGTCTAGAATTGCATTGGCTTCCCATCTCCAGATGGAAGTTTAATGCAGTAGAAGACACAAGGCAATGAAGGACCAGTCCAGTGGAAAGGTTGTTTGCACTAACATTACTTTTATTTTTATTTGCAATTGCCTCTCTGCACATTTTCTGTTTAGCAGACTTCACTTGATATTTTCATTTAAAAGCATTTCCCCCTCTCTAAACCCTGGTCCAAAACAGGCTGAAATTTCTTATTGCCTGTTGGTTGTCTTTCACAAGAGGGGTATGAGAAGAAGAGACTTGCATAGTGGTGTTACATGGGAGGGAAGAGCTGGATTCCACCCTGCTGTTTTCTGATCTTCTTTGAGATGAGCTCTTCAGTGTCAC
Source organism: Apaloderma vittatum (assembly GCF_000703405.1). Lineage (NCBI taxonomy): Eukaryota > Metazoa > Chordata > Aves > Trogoniformes > Trogonidae > Apaloderma > Apaloderma vittatum. The sequence goes on along the minus strand of NW_009732555.1, from coordinate 14,489 downwards.
TGACACCAGAAATAGCCCACAATCTTTCCTCAAGCTGTCTTTGCCGTTGATACCATGGTCTAGCACTGTGGTTGGGACCTCAGACAACTTCACGCACCATCAGAAACTTCAGATCATTCTGTATCATGGTCCTCAAGTCTTTCCAGTGAAAGTTGAGCTTTCATTAACGTCAGAGGAAAATCAGTGATAATTTCGTGGTTACCCCACTTCCATGAAGTTCTAACTAGAAAAAAACAAGTTATGATTTTTTGTTCAAAGTTCACTTGCACTTCAGGATTCATTTGGAGCAAAACCCTGTAACTGGGAGAAACATTGACAATAAAATGTTTCACAGAGAGGAAAGGTCTTTTCAAGAAAAACATGCTACTTTCTGGGAAAATATTTCTGACCATATCTTTTCCACAAGAAAATAAACAAATGATCCAATGAAAAATCCCCTTTTCTTCAAGCCTACACAATTTCTTGACATTTTATGTCATGATTATCTATTAAAAAAAAAAAAGGAACAGCAGTGTGGGAGGTTGTGAAGTAGGGAGAGGTCTTAGAAAAATGAAAGGAGAGAAAAAAGAATTTCATCTGTGCACATAAATGAGTGAAGATGAGTGAGACGACCCATTAGGGTGCTGCATATGTGTGGAAAGGGACATTTATTTCATTCATACCTTTTCTCTGGCACAATTAAATTATGCGTTGAATGCCGAATGCTGCTGACATCCAACTTCCTTTATCCCTAGAAATGCAAACAAGAGATCTGGGGATTTCTGGCCCCACAAACACATGTCCTGTCTTCTCCTTGACCACCTAACCAGAACGTTGTCAGCTGTGGAAGACCCTCACCTCTCCAGGAGCGCTTGCAGAAGCGAGCCCCACGTTGCCCTGCAGTCAGCTCAGTTCCTCCTGCCCTCCCTCTGCAAACTCCCTTTCCTCACACGGTGAAGATTTAAGGAAGAAACAATAGTGGTAGGTCATTATGACGTTTTAGCGCGTATTTTATAGGGCATCATGACTCACTGATTCGGGGAAGAACTTTGCAGCTCGCTACGAAATTGCCGGTTTCAATCAATCCTGCTGGTGGCTTCTCTAGGAATTTTATGAAGTGTAACTTATATATCTGTGTGTGAGTGCCCATATATATAAATACATATATATGTAGGTGTATATAGGGGGTACTGTATTTATTTTTTTTTCTGGAAGAACCAGTTAAAAGCTAAAATGAAAATACTGCCATGAAAAACATGAAGCCTCGAAGTGCTGAAAGCAGCACAAGACTCTATCAAGTCCAGAGAAGAGCTGCCATGAATAACCCTGGCAGCAATATCTCTAAGCTCAGTTGCTCAGAGGGATAGCAGCGCCGCTGTCTTTGTTTTGCTTCTTTGTGAGCTGGATGCAGTCAACATCTCCCACGGTTCTAAAACTCTTGGGCCGTAGTGATTTCTAAACTTTGTGAGTCTTCATGTCACAGATGAATGGGGCATAAATCAACCTTCTGATGCTGATCCACAGGAACACTTTTTCCTGCGTTGTTTTCTGTTTGGCTACTGCACAGAGGGGTTTGAGGTGTCTCAGGATCCAGAGAGCTTAGCTACTGTTGGGACCCTAAATACCTCAGGGCAGAAAAATGTACACAATCCATGTGCCTCAGCAGAAAGAATCAGAAACCCCACATTTCCACCTCCACATTTTCCTGAAAGAAAAATAAAGACCTCGGAGACGGTATCGATTCCCGCTCGGTCCCCATGTGTTGCCTGATCTAGTTGAGAGGTGGTGTCCCTGCCCATGACAGGGAGGTTGGACTAGATGATCTCTAAGGTCCCTTCCAACCTAGGCCATTCTATGATTCTATGATCACTTAACATGCCTCCAGGTGGGACTTGAAGCAGATGCTGAATGGTGGTTAAAGATGTTTGGAAGGAACCGAGGCCCTGAAGAAGGAAAGAGAAAAGGGCAAGGGAAATTATTTACTTTGGTGGTGACTTTTGTAAAGGTTTAATTTGGAGTGGGGAGAGGGGCCCTGAACACTTCAAACGAGCTTGTTGGCAGTATAAAAGAAGCATCTGCTCCCATCTGGAGACTTGAGTTGCCTTTCAGTGTGGGATTCCACCAGGATCCCAGCACGTCCACTTCTCATTTTGGGGATGGCAGAGACGTCTCCATCATCAATTTAAAGATGGCAGCGAGAACATGAAGACTGGGAGCAGAGTGAGAGTGATTTGCTGTTGCCTACTTTGGGAATGGCAGGAGGCTTCTTGGCTCATCCAAAGGGTTAAATTAAACTATTGCATCAAGGAAAACAATATACAAGCATGGCTAAAGGGAAAAACTGAGGCAGAAGTTGCTTTATCAGGAGAGGTCATTGAGCTCTGTGGTTGGTGTCTGACATTTTTTTGTAAGAGAATAAGCTCATGCAAAACATCGAAACCCCAAAGAAGGCAAAATTGGAAGTTATCTATTGGAAGTGCATGTGCTATGATGAGCACACACTAAGACAGACATAGAGCAGAGCATCCATGGACATGTTACGTAAGGCTAGTTTCTTGTCAATGAAAGGGGTGCAAGCTCTTCGTGAAGATGAGCTATGAGTTATGCTGCAGGGATAGACTGCAGGGAAGAAGTACAGCCTGCTTGTGGGCAAGGCCTACTATAAATATAAAGTGGCATTTTGGTAGGACTGCTTGTGGGGTGACATCATGTCCAAGCTTTATATCAATGTAGACTTAATTAGTATGTTATCCTTCCCTCTCCCTTTTCTATAGAGAGGGATTGGCCTCCTGTGATAGGAGGTTGCATCTTTGACTGGCATCTTCTGAAGTTTTCTCCAAATGGTTCCTTTTCCCCTACAGTTCATTCACAACTAAATAACTAAACTGGGTGCAATTTCCCATTTGAAATCAGTAGCAGAATTCTCACTGAGTCTTAAGGAAAGCAGGATCAAAACATCAGGGAGAAAAAAAAGAAGAGTCCCATCATGCCAACAATGTGACTTCCGAGCTGGTCACAGCGTGTGACCAAATCTTGAGAGGAAACCCTGCTCTCATAGGATAGGATCCAAGGGGTTACATGGAGCTTTCTGACATGAGGTCCCCAAGCTCTGCTCCTCAAGAGAAGAAACCACTCAGGTCACGCTTCAGAAACTGCAGAGAGTGGTGATCAGAGACACAAAATCTAGTTGGAGGCCACTAACAAGCGGTGTATCCCAGGGGTCAGTACTAGGTCCAGTCCTCTTTAACATCTTCGTTAAGGAGCTGGATGATGGGAGAGAGTGCACCCTCAGCAAGCTTGCTGATGACAACAGACAGGAACTTCATGAAGTTCAACAAGGAGAAGCGGAAAGTTCTACATCTGGAAGGGAAAAACCTGAGGCACCAGTATGTGCTGGGGGCTGGGGGCTGGAAAACAGCCTGGCAGAGAAAGACCTGGTGATCCTGGTGGACATCAAATAGAACACAAAAGAGAGATAGACAGACTGGAGAGAGACTTCACCAGCTGGTGGACATCAAATGTAACAGGACCCAGTATGTGTCCTTGCTGCAATGAAGGCAAATGGTGTCCTGGTCTTAGGATCTTAGAGATAGGAAAATTTTCTGAAATTTGTTGAGGGGTTCAAAAGCTACAAAGGAGGAGTAAGGCAGACAAGCAGATATTTCAGTTACATAAAGGACTCATTTCCTTAGGAAGCCAGCCTAAAAAAATAATCACATCCTTCACAGAAAATTTATGTAGATAGATCCATCAGATATGAGTCTGAACTATGCACACATCCAGGATTCTCACAGGAGAGGAATCCTCCCACTCGTACTGTCTCATCCCGAGATCCTAGCAGGAAGCTTTTATCCCATCCAAGATGCGTGTTGTCCCAGAGCCAAGATGAGACCTCACACCTCACAGGGTTTCAGTCCACAGCTCTTGTTCTTCCTGGGGATTCCAAACATACCTGCCAAAACTAACAAACTCTATCAGTGACTTTCTGTGTTGTAGCTGTAAATCTGGCAACACGAGGCTCAGGACTCTCAGCAACCTCAAGAGCAGTGGCAAGTGTCTTTGACACTGAGCTCCCACTTCCTTGACTGGATCCACACAAAACTGCAAATAGAGCTGGTCCATGTTTTCCAGGAAATAACGAGCCCCTGCACACAGACAAGCTCCAGAATCCCCACAGAAATCTTATACAGACCGTTCTGCTTGGTTCTTGGCTGGCTGGGAAGTGGTGGGACAGAGAAAGCTCACAGGACATGCTGCTACTCAGAGATTCACTATTTTAGCACAATGTAACTGTGAGGTCAATCAGAAAGAGTCTTCATTGCCTAACAAGGAGAAGCCTAGCTCCTTGCTGTCCTGGGTATGTGGGTAGAGAGGAATGCACAGCACTGCAGCTTTTAGTGTCCCTGTTATATTACAAATGAAGAAAGACAAGATAGTAGCTAAAAACAAGGCTCATGGGTTCTGCTTTCTATATTTTGAGGTCAGAAGGGCCTTTTAAAACATCTGGGACTGACTGAGAGGTCCTCATATAAAGATCCATTGGCATTAGAGGTGATCTACCTCCTCCAGACTCCAGCTGAACCCATGGGGTTGGTGGGTCTCTTGTAGATCTGATGACCCATCTGCCAGACTCTGGTGGTTGACAACACTGTCTTAGAAGATCATTTATAGCATATGTCTAGAATATCATTAGACAATAAGTTTAGATGTCTGAATTGAGTTCTAGTTTTCCTGTGCCAGACTTTAAACCCTGTACAAGATGCCCAAATGTGAGATGGTGTCCAGGACAGATGGACATTACGGCTCATATGATTTTCAGTACAATCTAGTCAGTACAGCCAGCGAACAAGGTAGATCCTCCAGTTGACAGAATAATCATGGCCTGCTCTTTCCTTTGCTTTGACTAGCTATCTATTGACTACAGTGACATTAGACAACCCAATTGAAGGTAGCCCTCCATGCTGTAGTCACTTCATTAAAGGGCACAGTGACATTGGCAACTAAGAGCATTACGACCAGTTTGGGTCTCTATAAGTATGGGTTATGGGGTAGGCACAACCAGAGAAACAGCACAAAGACCAGATTGACCAAAGGGAGGACTAAGAAAGGAAGCTCCACATATTCACAGCATCATGGATATGCGTGAAGTGCAGTCTGAAAGTCTCTAGTCCAACCTCACACTTGAAGCAGAGCTATCCCCAATTCCAGATCAAATCAGCCATACCTCTTCTTGCCATGTAATGAGGAAGTATTTTCCCGTTATCTACAGTGCTGTTCTCCTCCAGCCCCAAATATTTTCCCACGGCACAAGCATCAGCGGGAGATGCACCCTAGCTCTTCCCAGGTACAGTGGGAAAGACCCTCAGTTCATTCTCTCAATGAAGTGAGCTTTGGGATCTGATGTCTCGGAGCATATGTGAGCCAGGGACAACCCTTGGTCTCAAGGGTAACACACTCTAGCTTAAGCCCAAACTTGACACAGCATGAAAGAAGTCACACCGAAACATTGCTCAGCAGCAGACTGCCCAAGGAAGTGGTGAAGTCACCAGCCCTGGAGGTATTTAAAAAATGTGTAGATGTGGTGCTCAGGGACATGGTTTAGTGATGGACCTAGAGTCGCTACGTTAATGGTTGGCCTTAATGATCTTAGGGGTCTTCTCCAAGCTAAAAGCTCCTCTGATTCTATTCTATATCAAGTATTCATGGAGGCCATGCCAGTTCCCATCAGGTAAAAATGTTGCAGAGGTGTGAAAGAGCATCAAAACAACATTCCCCAAAACCATGGGATGTGATGGTGTAAGTTGAACAAAGGTCCTAAAAGAGCAGTGCCTGCCTTGCACAGTAGCACCACCTCGTCAAGATGCTTCTTTCCATTGTGGGCTGATGACGCCCCGTTGCTGTCAAAACTGCACTCAAGATTGGGAAAATAAGCCAGACTCCAAATGGGGTAGATTTTTCTTTACTTAATATTATGCATGCTACTCATGTACTACATGTCTTCCATGCTACTCATGTACTACATATCCTCCATGCTACTCATGTACTCATATCCTCCATGCTACTCATGTACTACAGCAAGTAACTTCCCTGGGAGGATCTCAGTGTCATCAAGAAAACAACCAGTTTAAAAGCAACCCATGGAGGCATCAGTGCTGGTGGTTTTTATAGATCCAGATGTCTGCAAGGCAAGAGTGAGCATTTAGATCACAACGTCTCAGGAGATGAGGCTTGGGGTAAGACCTCAGCTCCCCTGGCTCTGTGCATCTTCCAGCTCAGGCATCTTCCCATCTCCCAGCTCGTGCTGCAGCGACACTGGTGGGGCTGGGGACCCAGGAACTGTGACAAGTGAGGAAGGCAAGAGCAGGCTGGCCTGGAAGAATTAAATTTTTTGTAGGTGAAATTCAGCTACTGGAACACTGATGCTTGTTTTCTCACCTGTCATATATAGCTCACACTGCATTTCTCTTTATATTTTCTATTTTAAAGTAACAGAAGAAGCAGGGATTTCATTATTTCCCTCCCACAGAGGCCGACTAGTCAGCACAGGTACAAATGGCATCTTAATTTCCCTTTTACTGAGCAGGTTGATACCTGCTCTATCAAAAGGATGGCATTTCTCAAAGAGCAGGCTGCGAAGCTCAGATGAAACAATAAGCACAATGAGTGGACAATCATAATTATTTCTCTGATGGTATTTGGAAATGAGAAATTATAACATCCTATTTCAGTGGAACAGGGGGTTGGGACTTATTTAAAAATGGAAAGGGAAAAAAAAAAAGTTCCCCTTTCCAGGAAGAGCACTTAACAATATGCAAGCAAAGTGGATAAAAGCAGCTCAGTAACAACCCCAATTGCACAGAGATTGTCTCCTGTATTCCTGCACATCTTTGCCTTTTTGACATTTAACTTTAATTTATAGCAATTTAGCTTGCTCTTAGAGGTTGCACTGTACGTTTGGGAAAGCAAAGTGATCTGTTAAATGTTTGTCTGAAATTCAAATTAGGCACAAAGTACCTTTGTCTTTTCTGTTAAAAGGAAAGAAAGAGAGGGTCCCCCACCCCCATCTGAGTATACTTATTTTGGCACAGAGAGACAAATTATTCTCCTTTTATAAATTCATCAATAGACAAGAGTCAACCCTACACTGAATTCTACCCAGACATTTCCCCACAGGTTGATATCCTGAGCTGGCCAAAATTAAACCTGGGACAGCAACAGTGATGGGACACAGTGTTTGCTCCACATCAGCCTTTTATTTAGCAATGGAAACGTAACATCTGAAAGCCAATTAAGTTCACTCATCCTTCCTGAGATCACAAAAGGGCTGATTTTCCACTGTGTTGAGGAGCCAAATCAGATCTCAGAAGAGTCCATGAGTTCCACAGTGAAAGCAGGAACACGTGGCCTTGAACAAGTGGAGGCAGAAGAGATAAAACATGGTTTTTGGCAGCAGTGAGCTATTTATTTGGTACAATTGTTCATGGAGTCACAGTTTTCTACAGGTGTCTGATATTCAAAATTGTTGGCTACTGAGATTTTTCTCTGCTGCCCCTGAGCATTAGTTCATTGTCTGAAAAAATAGTTTCCTTGTGCTCATTTTATCAAAACTACAGAAGTAACAGACATCTGAGAAAGAATTAATTCTGATTTTTTTTTCCTCTTCCTGCTCATGATATCTCTGCAAGCAACCTCTGATTTTCCCATGGTTGCCGATTACTCAAAATTATTCACTGATGACCTTGTGAATATTCTTGGCCTTTCTGGCACTTGTAAGGAGTCTGTGAGCAGGATAATGTTGGAAAGCAGGGACAAGTCTGAGCTTCAAGAATTGGTCTGGCCTCCAGGAGACTCACGTGGGACAGCACATCTCCAGTTGACCTTAGTCACATCACTTGATGCCTCTGGGCTACCAGCTTCACATCCGAGCTGAAATTTCCCTTCAGCGGCGAGGATTGCTCCGTTAATAATGGTGAATTATTCATGTCTGCCCGTGCTTCTGTGCTAATGTCTGTGCAGGGCCAAGGTGGAAATATTAATTCAGAGAGGTGACATGATAAAGGTTGTGCTTCTGGGTCGACGAGAAACTTAAAATCAGGTTTTTGGGGCAATTTCAAAATTTCAATTCAAGTTCCTAGAAACTGTGTGCTAAATAAACACAAGCTATTGCTCTCAGTGTAAGCATAAGTGACTGAAATCTATACATACAGGACCACTTTTAGCCTCAAAACTCCATCCTCATGACAATTCTAGGGTGCCAGCTGAGGGCAGCCTATTTCCATAGCTCTTGCCTCAACAACCTCAATGCCAGGATTAGTTGCAGCAAACACTCACTCGAGTAAAGAGTCACTGATGCATTTGAAGAGGTTTTGTTTAAAATTTCCAGCAAATGATGATGGAAAAGCCCTTCTCAGATCTCACTGCAGCACTTGGTAGAAATGGTATAAAACCCCGTCTTCGGGCGATGAACGTTCCTCCCATGACTTCCTTTTTCTGTAATAATCTCGCAACAGGATGAAAACCTTCCTCTCAAATCTTGAAAACCCTCTACGCTGCCGGTCTCCTGGGCTGTGTTTTCCAGCGGGTTCCTCCTACAAAGTGTCTATAAAAAGCCTTTGCTGGATGGAGAGGAGAGCTCAGGAAGTGCGATGACTTCAGCAGTGACATTTAAGGGAGGTAAAAGCCCACGGTAGATTTGCAGGCTCGCATCCGAGCATCGCTCCTTGCGTCGCCTGGCAGATGTGTGCTGGGATCGTGCCCATCGCGATGGGCAAGTCCCAGCTTCTCAGAGGCTTGAGGTAACTGGGAGATGTGGATTTTGGCCAGGACCTTCATCATTAACACATGGCTTCACACCCTGTGTGGTTTCGCTATATTTGCTTATTGCCATGGTATTATCTGCTTTGTTGCCTCAAAGGAGATAATGTGGATATTAAGGACATCAGAGAGTCTCCTCTTCTGCATAATATCCCTCTTCCTTCGTAATTCCTGCTTGGAGAATTATTCTGAAATGGCAAAAACATGATAGCACTGAGCCCATAAAGTTGGAGCTGAACTGCAACATATATTTTAGAAAAAGTCATATCTCACTTTAAAACCTGGAGTGATAAGGTATTTACCACCGGTTTTGCAAAGCTCTTGCAGTCATTACTTCTCAGTGAAGTTAAAAATTAAAAAAAAAATCACCTTTCATTTCCAATGCAAAGTTTTCCACCTTCAATGTCCAAACGTGTTAGATCAGCATGTGAGGAAAAAAATTCTAATGTGAGCTACAGGTCCCCTAACACCAGAGGTAAATGAAATCTTGCCGGCTTAGGCATTTATTCCACGTTCATCATTGCCATCTGAGCATGTGTGAACTATACAGGAAATTGGAGCTGTTATCATTATTTTGAGAGACCCAGCTTGTCTCCAAATAGCCTTGATTTTCTTCCCTTTTGCCACATGGGACATATTGGCAAGCTTGCATTTTTACTTTTTTTTAAATACCTGTTTTTCTGACCTGTTCTGGTTTGACATCACTTCAGAACATAAATTCACTACTGTTCAGTCGCGTTTCCTCTCCCCTTTTATTCCCGTGAACGCGTGGATATCCCCAATCAAGTCTTACAGCAAAGAGGCAGAAATATTTTAACTCTACGAGGCCCAAGAATCTGGCCACCCATGCACAGCAAAGAGGTAAGAAACAGTAAAATCCATTTAATTTTAAAGCCTCCCCTAGATGGTTAGATTGTCCCAGTGTGGATATGAGTTACTGGTGCCTGAGGAAAACTACATGACACCTCATCTAACAAATTAAATGTTTCCATGCAATTAAAATGAAGCACTCAGCCTTAGTGTAATAAACTTAAGGCTATTAGTATTCCTAGCGCTGTTGCCTTCATTGTGCTTTACAGTGCCATAAATATAGGCTCAGCATGATGGCTCAGCAGGCACTGGGCATGGAGAAAAATATCTGGTAATATTTGTTATTAAAACATTAAAAACTCCCTTACTTGAGCACACACATTTTTAAAACGTCTGTGACTTGGAGCCTCTGCTTTTAATCTCTCCATGTGCCCCGCGACACTCCATCACAGATTCTTGCTGGATTGCTGTCAGGAGCTGCATCCCCTCAGCTGCTCCAGGGCAGGAAAAGCATCGAGAGAAACCAACACGTGCTTGAGGTGAAGAAGAGGTCCAATTGTGGTAGAAACCCTTGTGAGGTTTTTCCAGGGATTTGGATGCTGGGTGTAGAGAAGACCATCCAGAGAAGGGAATGCTCACATCTGGAGAGTTGTAACACCTGAGTGGGGTCTGGTACCTCTAGATGAAAAATTCTATAAGGGGAGGATGCATCTTCTCCAGCATTAGCTGTGGAATTCAGCTTGCAGACGGTGACACTGAAGTGCAGGTGCCTATAAATGAAGTGTCCAAGTCCTTATTATAACTTGAAGGAGACTGAGGCATCTAGAGAGAGATTAGCAGACTTTGGGTTTATTTTCCCATGTAAAGGTGTGTGATGCTGTTTGAGAAGTCCTTGGGGCATCTGAGAGACCTGTGTCGTTCTGACTAAGAGGACACAAGACTCATGGGAGATCCAGGCACTTTTGATGGGCAGGTGCCATTACCTGGAGGACCTGAGCCCAGCTCACAGGGCAAGACATCCCAAAATAAAACAGGAAAAGGTGAGGGTCTCTCCATGTTCCCTAGGTATTTAAACACTGCATGGAAATGTTTTTGGTGAAGTGAGTGGAGATGATGGTATTATCCATCTGGCTGAATGAAGGCATCTTCTTTAGCATGGGGTGAGTATGTACTAGACCAGCTTCAACAGCAAGCTCTCCCCAGGCTGATGTGCTCAGACAGAAATATTTTAGAATCACAGAATCATAGTATTGGCAGGGTTGAGACCTTAAAGTTCATCCCGAGCTCTCTCAGGCTGTCCTCACAGGAGAGGTGCTGCAGCCCTCTGAGCATCCTCTTGGCCCTTCTCTGGGCACGCTCCAGTACGTCCAGATCTTTCTTGTAGTAACCAGTAGTCTTCCCTGAGGGTAGACACACAAAACTGGTCTAAAGGCACCTGAGCACATTTTTGAGGAGCCACCTAAAAGTTCCTGACATCCCATTCCGTAGCTCTGTGCTCTGACTGGCAAGTAGCACAGAGAGCAGAGTTGGAGGATTCCTGCTCCAAAGTGAAGCAAGGCTTGGCCCATGAGGTCTGCTTGAGTTAAGTAACAAAAATGTGACTCTGCTGAGTGAAAGGTATAGCTGAAAATGTGATGAGGAACTGAGAGCTGCAAAGCAAAACTGGATTTGAGGGTTGGAGAAGAAACAGTAGTGTCTTATATACTCCAGCAAGGGTTATCCAAAAGAACTGGATTCCCATTTCTCTCTTTTTCCAGCATCCTTAAAGATCTTCCTGTGAGGGCTCACTCTTTCTCTAAAATCCAGCGGAGTTGTCTTTGTCATATTTCCATCCCTGCTTTCCTATTTACATCCTCTTTAGTATCTCGGAGCAATATTCTGCCTCTGCAAGTCTCCGTAGATGGTTAATACATTTCACACCCCAGTTTCCTTCCACTGCAGCCTGACTAGGCAATGTGTATTTGAATTTATTCAGAGAGCAGGGTTGCAAGGTTTTTAATAAAATCCAAACAGAAACTCTTTATCCACTAATAGTTTCAGTCAAAAAAAAGCAACAAATTTCTCTGCTGAGATTTACTCTTTATATACTTGGACATACGCTTATGGGTTTGAGCTTTTTTCCCTTTTTTTTCACCTATTGTGTAGCTACTGTTTTCTCTCAGTACTCGTTCTATTAGTTACAGTTACAATTGCCAGAATCACTCTTCTTTTCAGTGGCTGCATTTTTTTGGGGGCATTTGCTTTTACGTTTTTATTTTTGCTTTAGAGTTTCTTTTCTTGCCTTCTTTTTTGTCAGTCTGTAACGACATGACACTCATGCGATTATACTAAATTCTTAGGCTCAGCTGGGCTACTTCAATAGAACCCTGGATCCATGATATTCTGTCTCTTCCCACAGCTCTTGAAAAGGCACGAGGCATCTTCCTGAGCTGGCCAAAGCAAAAGCTTTCCTCAGTATTAGATCCTTCCTAGCACTGTCCCTTTCTTTTTAGAAAGGGACACATTGTTGATACCACGTTATTTCATAAATCCTGCAATTTCCAGTTTGAAAATTTGCTAGTGTATTTTCTGCAGCACAAACTGTCTGGTTGGTTTATACTGTGTTTACTCTTTCTTTCTGAGAACCCCCTTATTTCCTCTTTATCAATAGCCATCCTGCTTTCCCAGGCAGCTTCAAAATTTGTCTTTGCTATTACAGGTGGATTTAAAACAAGGAGTTTTATCTCTCAGCTCTTTCTGGTTCGGCATCCCTATCACCTTTGCCATCATTCCTCCTCCTACTGAAATTCAACTGTCAGAGAATGAAATGTGTTTTGGAAATTGTCTTATTCATGCCACATAAAGGATGGACAGCCTAACTCTTTTAGGACCCTCATGCTGACCTTCTGAGCGAAGCTTAAGCTTCTCTCTTAAAGAAAATATAAGAAAGTTTGAAATCCAATATGTGAAGGCATCACCCATGTGAAACTTGGCAAACAGGGGTGCATGAAGCTTACCTGCTGGGAGAGTTTTGAATACCACAGCAGGAAGTTCTTATTTGCTCCCCGAATGCCCTTAAACTCTAGAGACCATCAAGACATGGCCATCTGGATCCTGGGCACACAATCTAAAGAATAAAGCATTTACCATTTACAGTACATAAATCTGGAGAGATTTCCATGTAAGTGATCATAAAAACGTAGGAGCACTAGAGGTCAGAACATTTGGCTGACGGCAATAAAAAATAACAACAATGCACAAAGCAAGTAGTTTTCACTCAAATTTCTAATATACTTCACTATTAGAAGTGAAACGACACATATAAGACAGCGAGAGAAGGCAAATCAGGGCTATGGTAAATGCTGGAGAGGAGAAATCTAGTCATATGAGACTGTTGGACAAATAAAATCTGAGAGATTCCTACTTGGTTTTGGCACTCCAAGGGATTTCCTGTTGCTCCGTGCGGAATGCAGGCTCAAGACCTTAGTCTGGACCTCTGTCTCCTCTGACCACGGTGTTCAGTGTCTCACCAGGGGAATTCAGTGTTTGCCTTTTGAATTAAAAGTTCCAGCACTTGCAGAGAGATGCATTCATCATATAGCTTTCTGCATTTATATGCCTTTATATGAATGCCTGTAGCTTGTGCAATAAACAATAGGAGCTGGAGATGCTTGTGAGTCTGCAGTGCTATGACCAGATCAGCATCACAGAGACATGGTGGAATGACTCCTGCAATTGGTGTGTTGGACTAGAGGGGTATAAACTGTTCAGGAAGGACAGGCAGGGGAAGGGAGAAGAGGGTGTTGCCCTTTAGGTCAATGAATGGCTGGAATGCATGGAGCTCCACCTGGCAAGTGATGAAAAAAGAACCGAGTGCCTGTGGACCAGGGTGAAAGGAAGGGCAGGAGACTCTACAGTGGGGGTGTGCTACAGACCACCCAACCAGGAGGACCAAGTGGATGAGGCCCTTCATAGGCAGATAGGAGTTGCTGCTTGTTCACAAGCCATGGTCCTCATGGGGGATTTTAATCACCCCGACATCAATTGGAAAAACAGCACAGCAGGGAACAAGCAATCCAGGAGATTCCTGGAATGCATTGATGATAACTTCCTTATCCAAGTGACAGGAACCAACAAGGAGAGGTGCCATGTTGGACCTCGTTCTCGTCAATAAGGAAGAGCTAGTGGGTAATGTTAAACTCGTGGGCAGCCTTGGCTGCAGTGACCATGAGATGGTGGAGTTTGAGATCCTAAGGGCAGCTCAGAGGGGGAAGTTCAGCAAGCTTGAAACCCTTGATTTCGGAAGAACTGACTTTTGTCTCTTCAGGAACCTCCTTGGTAGCGTGTCATAGGACAAAGCCCTGGAGGGACTGGGAGCCTGGGAAAGCTGGTAGACTTTCAAGGATCATCTCCTCCAAGCTCAAAGGCATAGCATCCCTAAAAGGAAGAAATCAGGCAAAAACACTAGGAGACCTATATGGATAAACAAAGAACTCCTGGCAAAAATCAAATATAAAAGGGGAACATAAAAAGAATGGAAGCAGGGATTTGTAACCTGGGATGATTACAGGGAAGTTGCTCTTGTAATCAGAGACCAGGTTAGAAAAGCTAAGGCTTTGACAGAGTCAAATCTGGCCAGCAGGAAAAGGATTTTACAGTTAAATAAAAGGAAAAAAAGAAGAGAGAGAACGTGGGGCCTCTCCAGAAGGATACGGGTGACCTGGTTACTGAGGACATGAAGAAGGCTGAAATACTCAACAACTTTTTTGCCTCAGTCTTCACGGGCAACCACTCAAACCACACCACCCAAATCACGGTGGGTGTTGGCTGGGTCTGGGAGAGTGAAGAATCACCCAGGGTAGGAGCAGAACAGGTATGGGAACACCTAGAGAACCTGAAGGTGCGCA
>NW_009732554.1:11600-30366 GCF_000703405.1 Apaloderma vittatum | reverse complement strand
GAATTTTCCACCAGTTCATTGGTGTCGTCATACCAGATATCTTCATCATATGCTACAGAATCTTTACTGTGTATTAATTTGCAAATTGCTTCAGCCATGACCAAGGATGGTATTTGGCTTAGCAAGAGATCTATTTTTTCCTGTAGTCGTTTTTCTCGCTTCTTAGCAGAGATCAATTACATTTTAAGTTCAATGTTTTCAATTTCTAAGTTCTTAAGTTTTTGATTTTCAGTTTTAAGGCTCTGGTTTTCCAGACCAAGATCAGTCGAATACTTTAGGTGTTTAAGCAGTTGTTATCTCCGACTTAATGAATTTTAATTCTGTCCCACCCTTCCCCTGCAAGGGTGGCTTTGTCTTGGGCATCTCTTTCGGTTTTTCCACATTCGGTTAAGTTTTCCAAAGCTACAGCAGGTAGACCATGCATCACATCTCGTGGAATTCCCTTTTCGATCCTTTCAGCCCACAACAAATTTCTTTTAGTCCCTAAATTTTGGGGAAAGTCCTCCCCCATCAATGAGACTGGCCAAACATACTCAGTCTCAGATTCTTTGGGACTCCTCCCAAATTCCCTTTTCAGTTTAACTAACTCAGTATCTGAATAAGGAATTTCCTTAGTGACAACAGAAGGTCGAAAATCTTCATTATCATCGTAACTATATTCTGTTTTAACAACCGGACGCAAGCAAGGAACTCCTCCCATCCTAGCCTCAGCCTCCCAGAGTTCCTGTTGGGGGTAAATAGGGGCTACGCGCTGACTCTCCTTTTCTCCCATCTGAACTTCAGCTTCCGCTAAAGTGTCACACCGCTCAGACAATTCCCCCCACAAAGCATGTTTCAACAGCATATTCTGCTCCTTCAACTTTGCTTTAAGATCATCATTCTCAAATTTAAGACGAACAACCTGATCTAGCAACAAATCAACCAAAGTTTGCAACAACGTGATCAATTCACATTCCTGAGACTGACAGTTCGACTCTGCACTGCTACTGCCAAGCTAACTTCCAAAATCGCACAAACAATAGATTTTCCTTCACTAGCCTTAATTCTGGCATCTTTTAGCAACAAACACATATGGTCTGTTGGACTCTGCAAATCGTACCAGTTATCTTTAGCCAAGTCCTGTCCTGGTACTGACAGATGAGCATCAAGAGTTCCTAAGAACTTAAACAACACTTTGGGACTATCCAGATGAGGGGACTCCTCACTTCTGGCAACCACTACAGACATTCTGCTGTAGAGACGAGGCACAGCATCTCAGGGAGGAAATAAACTTAGTTTCTAAAATCACCCCAAACACACACCTGAGAGGTACAGCAACTTAGTTCCAGTCCCAGGAACAATAAATAAATAAATAAGTAAAAAAAGGTTACTTGTGACACTTTCACCAGTGTGATCCTGTCCGTGACGCCAATACTCCCCTTTTCAACAACTTGTCCAGCCATGGGATTAGGAAGTTTATGGTGCACTGGGTGAAGAACTGGTTGAAGGGCAGAGCTCAGAGGGTTATAGTGAATGGGGCTACATTTGAGTGATGACTGATCACCAGTGTTCTTCCTCAGGGATCGCTTCTAGGGCCAGTTTAGTTCCATATATTTATCAATGATCTGGATGCAAGATTTGAATGTGCCGTTAGCAAGTCTAATGATGATACCAAACTGCGAGATGTTGTTGACTCTCTTGAGGGACAGAAGGTTTTGCAGAGGAGTCATGATAGATTGGAGCACTGAGAAACAATTAATGAGATGAAATTTAATAAAATGGAATGCCAGACACTGCACCCGGGATGGAGTACTGCCAGGCACAAGTATGAATTGGAAGAGGAGTGGCTGGAGAGCAGCCCTGCAGAAAGGGATCGGAGAGTTGACAGCAGCTCAACAGGAGTCAGTCGTGTGTCCTGGCAGCCACGAGGGCAAACCTCAGCCCAGGGTGCATCAAACACTGCATGACCAGCTGGTCAAAAGAGAGGATTGTCCCTCCATATTTGATGTTGGTGGGGGCTCACTTTGAGCACTGTGTGCAGTTCTTGGTCCAAAGATTCAAGAAGGATGTGAAGGTCCTTGAGTGTATCCAGAGGAGGGCAACAAAACTGGTGAAAGGGCTGGAAGGAGCAGCTGAGGATTTGGGGCTTTTTTAGTTTGGAGAAAAGGACACTGAAAGGCAGCCTCATTGCTCCCCAGAGCTTCCTGAGGAGGGGACGTGGAGAGGGAGGTGCTGATCTCTTCTCCCTGTACCCAGTGATAGGATACATGGGAATGGTTCAAAGCGGCACCAGGGGAGGTTTAGACTGGATACTGTGAAGCACTTCTTTACCAAAAGGCCAGCCAAGGCTTCCTACAGAGGTTCCAAACCTGTTAATGTTTAAGAAGTATTTCAATAATGTCCTTAATAACATGCTTTAACTTTTGATCATCCGTGAATTGGTCAGGCAGCTGAACTAGGTGATCATTGTAAGTCCCTTCTGTCTGAAATTATCTATTCTATTCTACTTTATTCTAAATTATTTTGCAATTTTTTTATAAGTATACGGAAACTGAAATATTTCAGATCCTTTTCCAGCAGTCATTATGCTAGTTTACATGAAGAAGATGTAATAAAGAGCAGTTCAGCTTTGTGAATTAGGAGTAATTCCAGTGGGGCCAATGTTTTTACCTTGGCTCTATTCATTTCTAAAGAAGGAGAAATAGATTAGTTTCAAACATTGACAAGAGAAGGTATTTTAACAAACATGTAAGATTCTCACAAGCAGATTTAAGTTAGACACAGCATCTGCTGTAAACAAGAAAAATGGCAATCCAGGTGTAGTTTATGTCTTATAACTAACAGTTCTGCAATACCAATAGTCTGATACTGTTTTATATCTCTCTACCAAGAAACAAATTACCCAGCAGAAGTCACAGGAAGCCTCAGAAAAGATAATGGGAAATAGAGATGGACACCTGGTACAGGTGACATGTTACTATCCCCTCTCAACACAAGGATTGTCCCGTGTCTTCAGTGACTCCCATCATCATACAAAGAATTGTCTGTTATTCAGGTCATACCAAGCCTTTTTTTCACAGAGGAATTTATGTTATCTCTTGCCAGAGGCTTTTTTTGCACAGCCTAATGGTTTCACACATAGTTAGAAGCAGGAATCACTCATTTAGTTATAATACCTATTAGGATTAATTGCCTACTTGAAATTTTGCACATTAGTCAAGATTATCTAATTGCTAGAAAGAGACTAGAGCTGCAGGTCAAGTTGATTTTACTTCTTTGGTCACTGGTTGTGCTATTATCGTAAATTCAAACCACAGAAGAAAATCTAGCAGATCAATTCCTTCGTTCCATTTCAGCTTCTATTTGCAGTGAGAGTTACATATGCATGTAATGATGCAGTGTTCTGAAGAAATATCTAGAATTACTTGATTGGAGAGCACATCCTTAATATTGAGAATTAATACAAGCAGTAAACTTTACTGGTATTCCTGACTATCCTGGTTTGAGCTAAACAGAATGAAATCTGTTTAGTGATTTTACTTTTCAGCTGGGTCACCTCTGAGAAGCTGTACTTTCTGAACTCAACAGCATGTTTTTGCAGACAGTGCCTGCTACTAGAGGTGATCATGCCTGATCTTTACAGTTAGTACCAGGTACTAGTATGCAGAAGGGCTCTTGCTTATGTTTATTCTTATAGTGACCAAGGTCACTGGTGGATCTTGAGTAACATGCTGGGCGTGCTGGGAAGTAAAAGGCATCAGAAGGAAGTAAAACGCTGCACCTCCAGTGAGTAACAGACAAGACAGGTGACCAACTAGAGTATTCCATTCCATATACATCATATCCAGTATAAAGCTGAAGGACCACAGGGAGTTAAGTATTCTTCTTCAATTGCCAGTGTCAAAGGAAGAAGTCATCCAATCTTCCCCCTTTGATCCCAATCCTGAGTTCCTGAATACAGCTCCTGTACCCAGCTCCCCTCTGCCGCTGAGCCTGGTGCTTCATCGGTGCCACCTGCTCTGCAGTATCAGTGGGGATTGCTGTTGGGGATGGAGTTGGGTTCGATATCAGTTTTGCATATATGTATATAGGGTTTTTTGTTATATTGTTTTATTAAAGCTGTTTTAGGTTTCTTTTCCAGTCTGTAAGTCTCTTTGCCTTATTCCCTTTCCCTTCTTGTTTGGGGAGGGAGAAGGGCTAGAGAACATCTATCAGTGTTCAGTGACTGAGCAAGCCCTAACACTCGACACTGACAAGCTGTGTAAATCTAACCAGGATTATAAATTAGTATAATGCTCCGGGTTGAAAGAGACCTTTAAAGGTCACCTAGATCAACACCCCCCCTGCAGCAAGCAGGAACTTCTTTAACTAGGTCAGGATGCTCAGAGCTCCATCAAGCTTGCTTTTTAATATTTCCAGGTATACAACTTCTGTCACCTCTCTGGGTAAATTGTGCCAGTTTTTCACCACTCTAATTGTGAAACATTTCTTCCTTGTATCTAGTCTGAATTTACCCCCTTTTAATTTGAAACTATTGCCTCTTGTCCTATCGCAACAGGCCCTGCTAAAATATTTGTCCCATCTTTCTTATAAGCCCCCTTTAAGTACTGAAAAGCCTTTTCTTCTCCAGGCTGAACAACCCCAACACTCTCAGCCTTTCTCCACAAGAGAGGTGTTCTAGTCCTCTGGTGATTTTTGTGGCCCTCCTCTGGACCTGCTCGAACAGGTCCATGTCCTTCTTATGCTGAGGACTCCAGAGCAGAACACAGCACTGCAGGTGGGGTCTTAAGAGAAGAGCAGAGGGGCAGAATCACCTCTGACCTGCTGGCCACACTTCTTTTGATGTAACTCAGGATATGAAAGGCTTTCTGGGTTGTGAGACTGCATTGCTGGCTCATTTCCAGTTTTTCATCCACCAGCACCCGCAAGTCCTTATCAGCAGGGCTGCTCGGTCTCTTCATCCCCCAGTGTGGATTGATACTAGGGATTGCTCTGACCCAGGTGCAGGAATTTGCACTTGGCCTTGTTGAATCTCACAAGTTCACATGGGCCCATTTCTCAAGCCTGTCCAGGTCCCTCTGGATGGCAACCTGCCCCTCAGGTGTGTCAGTTGTACCACTCAGCTTGGTGCTCTCAGCAGATTTGTTGAGGGTGCACTTGATCCCACTGTCTGTGTTGTTGATAAATATATTAAACAGCACTAGTCCCAGCACGGACCCCTTAGGGACACCACTTGTCACCACCTGGATGTTGAGCCATTGTCCACTACCCACTGGATACAACCATCCAGCCAGTTCCTCATCCATCAAACAGTCCACCCACCAAATCCCTGTCTCTACAGTTTAGACAGAAGGAGGTTTTGGAAGCCTGTGTCAAGGGCTTTACAGAAGACACTCCATCATAAAAGGCCAGTAGGTTGGCCGGGAAGAACTTGACCTTGGTGAAGCCATGCTGGCTGTCTTGAATTACCTCCCTGTCCTCCATGAGCCTTAGCAGAGCTTCTAGTAGGATCTGTTCCATGACCTTCCCTGGCATAGATCTGAGGCTGACAGGTTGATAATTCCCAATGTTCTCCTTCCTACCCTTCTTCAAAATGGGTGCAATGTTTCCCTTTTTCCAAATGTCTGGGACTTTGACTGACTGCCGTGACTTTTCAAATATCATTAAAGTGTCTTGGCCAGTTCCTTCAGGACTCTGGGATGTATCTCATCAGGTCCCTGGTTATATAGACATCAATTTTCTGACTTAAATAGAAGACATCTACTTGGTGAATTAAAGTTGATTCTTCAGATCTTTAACATAGAATTAATCTTGCAGACTGAGACACATCTAGGTGGTTATATATACATGTTTGTATGTAAATTGTGTACTTCACCTGTATCACAGCTAATTGGGCTCTAGCTAACCCAGAGCATACCCTAGCTAACCCCTAGACACAATGCAAGACACAATACAGCTCATATTCTTCAAATATGTTCTAAATACACTCCTCAGTTCCTTTGCAATTTCAGTTCATGTTCCAAAAGTTTTCATAAGGTTCTTCTCAGGCCATGAATCTGGATACAGTGTATAACCTATGGAAATGAAGGAACATATATAAAGATTTTGTTTTATTAATGATTAGTAGTTCTCTTCCAGGCTTGGTTTCTAATTTCTTGATCTTTCAAACAATTTTTTGACAGAATAATAGTTCAAATCACGTAAATTTTAAACCACTGGGTAAAGAACTAAAACCACAACCATTTTGTTGTACAACTTATTTTTCATAATATTTTATCAGAGGTTGAATTCACTCTTACATGATGGAAAAGCTTTACAGTACCATTGAGAATGATTAGGATCAGCAGGTTAGTAACCAACTAGAGCTTTCACAGAAACTACTATAATATCCCTTCGTACTTGATTAAATATAAACTGAAATGTGCTTGACTGGAGCATATATGCTTTGACGATAGTTTTTGAACCATATCGCAAAGGCAGAATTGAAACCATACGTTAATGGAATGCAGATATTGGTGACAGGAAGGATGTTTTCATAAACAAAGCATTGGAAGCCATATCTCCCTCCTCCTTCTACTCATTTCCATCTGTGGCCAAGTACATCTTATGACTCAGTCAGTATTAGTTACCGGAAATAAGCCTAAGAGCACTGTGGACTGCAAGAAAGGCAAATGCTTAAGCACAGCAGCAGCAACAGAGGTGGTGAAATCATTAGCACAAATATGTATTTGAACAAAATGGGTCTCCTGTGTGTGAGTGTAACCCTCTACTGTCAAGGTAAAAAATTCTTTAGTGCTGATAGACATATTCTTCTGCTGTGACATTAGTTATTGGCAACAAGCACACGAGAAAACATTAAGTGTGAAGTAGTTACTCTGTCTAAATACAAGCGGAGGAATAGCTGTACAATGCATATTTGACTGGTTTAACACAAGTCTAATCTGGAACTAAGAAAATGGTTGCTGCGAGATGAACTCAGAAAAAAAGTTGTAGTCTTGACAATGCAAACCGATACTTTTGCAAAATGGACTTACCTCCTCATAATATACACAAATGAATTTGATCTATTTTGTTACAACTCTGTCATTTCAAGTGATAAAATTAGTTTATGTCAAGCCTCTTATTCATTAGAGAAGACTAAAGAGGCGTGGTACTAAATGTATTAAACATTATACAAGACTCTTTACAATTTTAGAAAACTTCCATGAAAGATTTTTCATCTCTGAGGCTTCTCCTGTAAATTTGACAGTGCTTTAGACTCTTGAAGAAGAAAACTTTTTGAGGAGTTTTATCATAAATCAATAATACGAAATATCACTTTTAATGTTAAAGCAGAGGAAATCAAAGAAATTTCTCCATGATAGTTAGAGAAACTTTATCATCAATTTGTTGGTGGGTGGGTGCCAAACTTGGATACATAATGGCTGGGCAGTGATGTTAGTATGCATCTCTTAGCTTGCTTAAAGAAGCTGTTAATAGTAAATCTATTATCAGTGAATGATGGGACTGAGAGACTGTAGGAAAAAAGTCTGTTGTACAGCTTAAGCACTGGCATGTTGCTCTGGAGACCTGTCCCTGCTTCTGCCACAGAGTGTCTTTTTATACAAGCAAGTGCTGTAAAATCTGAGCGTTGGCCAGACTTTTGGCTCATGGATGATATGGTTTGATTCCTTAGTGTCTGGGTACCCAACAGCACCAGTCAATCGTGGCATTTCTGTCGGCAGCTAAAGTCAAAGAGCAATATAAAAATATTCTTAAAAATAGGTGTGAGTCTTAGATTCAGTTGTTCCAACTCAGTAGACATGTTTGATCTTCACAGCTAGTGTATTATATTTATTAATCTTTTCAGAATGGAATGTAATAAAAAATAAAAATAGAGTGCAAACACTTCTCCAAAAAGATTATTAGCTAGAAATGATTTCTAAAGAATGACTTCAAATATTTAAAGGACATATTTATAAAAATGTTCTCATGAATACATAAGTAGTGTGTCTTTTAGAATAAACCTAAAAAACGCTGCCTGTGAGACACTTTTATTTGATTCTGCTTTTGTTTTAATGCAGGTGTATCCTGCTTTTCTCCAGGACATTCATTCTACATTCTCTCCAGGCAATTTTTAACAGCACCAGATATTTTTGGATGCCAAAAAATAGATAGGTCTAGTGAGAAGATTCGAAGAAAAAAATTGATAGATGAAGTCTTCTGTTTTTTACTGAGTCAAGATCTTTGTGGAAAAGACTCATTAGTCTTTGTACTAGCCAGACATGGCAGGATGGGGCCATATATTAGGTAGTTCTTTAGAGGGAAGAGGACGACTGATTTTTGCCAAGAAGTGCAGTACATCAGGAGATGACAATGACTTGGATTTGGCTAAAACTTTTTCATATTCCTCCTTCGTATTTTGTCCATTTTTCCTGCTTTCATGTACTCCCTGTTTTGCATTCAGTAAACTGAAGAAATTCCTAATGGTAGAATTTTTATTTTCCACTGTGAAAGTAAGCAAAAGTAATCAGTTACCCAGATAACTCGAAATAATGCCTAGAACAGGATGTTATTGCATTAAGACAAAAAAAGTAATTATATGCACATCTTTCTTCCCATGAACAAACATAACCACTCAGTGCTACCATGTTGAGTGAAAACTATGTGAAATAACTCAAGCATTTCCTTCACTGAAGATAGCTGAGATTCCTGACTGGGTACTTTATGTAGCAGGGATTAGAGGATGGGTCATCTCTTTGTTCCCCCCTCACTCAAAAATGGAAAAAAAAAAAGAAAAAAGAAAAAAAGAAAAAATAGATACTGAAAATCCCATCCAACTCAACAGTAGCAGGACAGCTGGCAAACAGCAAATTGATGGAATTTACTCACAGGAGGGAGTCTAAATCTACTTAGTTTGCTGAGTTGAACAGTAGATACTCCTCTAATGTCTTCAGTTCATCCTCAAAGCACAAACAAGATTTCAGTTGATTTGTAAACATGAATGCAGAAGATCCAGCTGTGGGAGGAAATGACTAATAAGGAATGCATGACAACTTGACTTACTGTTGACTTCTCCAGTGACCAATTTAAATAACCAGAAGATGTGTTAACTAAACCAACAGCCAGATTCCAGTGGGTGGAGGTTATGACAACATTTGTCTTTCCAATCCCATGCCTGCCGACACAGACACAGGGCAGATTTCTGCTGTTTCTGAAGACTCTCTGACACACAGAGAAGCCTCAGTTTGCATAGCTCATTTTATCTTTGGATTGTAAGAGGAAGGGAGAGGAAGCAACCTAAACAAGTGAATAGTAAATAGCTCTAAACCCATGCTGTTTTTATCTATTTTGTTTTGATTTAGTATAAACTATACATTTTGGCGCTTGCCTAGCAGGTCAGAAAGACAAGGTTTTATTCCTACTAAGTCATTAAGTCAAGATATTCCAGACAACTTGATGCAAAACATTGAAAGGACTATGGTCATTCTCTGAACTTTCCAATAAGACTAGCTTTTTTTTACTAAGTGACCTAATTTGCAGGCTCAGAGAGGATTCTGGCTTCCAGAGACTTGTACTGTGCTCTAACAAATCATACTGGTTACAGATTTTTCTTTATAGTAGAAGTCATTGGAATCACTTTAGATATTTCTGTTTTACTCACTTGTCTCTTGTTTTAGAAGGCCAATAAAAAAAAAGCCTGTCATCCTGACATGTCAGCATGCTATTGATGCATAGTGTTTCAGCCTCTCTCAAAAGCAATGCCTTTGCGTTCTTTCACTATAACGACAAACAAGGTAAATACTCCTCAGTTTTGTAGTGTCAGAATGTTTCAAGTGAATGAATATTATCCTTAGAAATCTTCTAATAAATCTGAAGATATAAAGCATGATGTGAGGTAATTGCCTCTGGTTACATAGAAGGTCTAAATCAGAAACTGTGTTCAGGTCACCCAGGTGCCAGAATGCAAGGAAATTATTGAATCATCAAATCATAGAATATATTGGCCTGGAAGGGACCTCTAAATATCATCTAGTCCAAATCCCTTGTAGTGAGCAGGGACACCTTTAACTAGATCAGGTTGCTCAGAGCCTCAGCAAGCCTGTTCCTGTGTTTCATCATGCTCCTAGTAAAGAACTTACTGATATTTAATCTGAATCTACCCTGCTCTAGTTTAAAACCATCACCCCTTGTCCTGTTGCTACACACCCTTGTAAACCGTCCCTCCTCCATCATTCAAGTAAGTCCCTTCAGATACTGGAAGATTGTTAGATCTCCCCAGAGCCTTCTCTTCTCCAGGCTAGACAGAACAAACTGTCTCAGCCTGTCCTCATAGCGGAGTTGCTCCAGCTCTTTCATCATTTTTGGGGCCCTCCTCTGGAGCTGCTCCAACAAGCCCACGTTCTTCTTGTGTTGAGGGCTCCACAGCTGGACACAGTACTCCAAGTGAGGTCTCACCAGAGCAGAGTAGAGTAGAGGGGCAGAGTCACCCATCTTGATCTGCTGGCCGTGCTTCTTTTGATGCAGCCCAGGATGAAATTGGCCTTCTGCGCTGTAAGCACAGATTATTGGTGCAAATCATCCTTCATATTGTGTTATTCTTTGTCAGTTTTGTCATGTACACAGTGCACAGGTTGTGTGGGATCTTGAAAATTAAGAACAAATACTTTAAAATTCCTTCTGAAACAGGTTAATTTCCTTCTGTCTTCAATCACATAACTTTGAAACCTAGCATTTCAGTTTTGAAACTACAAAGAAAGTGCTTTGGGTTAGGGCATAGATCTCCATTTTCTTGCTTATTCTGGTAATGGATTTTCTTTTAAAAAAAGCATTTGGAATACAGAACAGCTATACAGATGCCTGGTATTTGAGCAGACCACTGACTCTGAAGATGCCTTTCAATATGGCAGTGTTAGTTGTGTTGGTACAAGCTTGAGTCACTTCAGAAGAGCAAAAATACAGCTGCTATTCCTCTTGAATTTCTGTTCCATTACCTCAGACACAATTCATGCAGCAATCAAATACACAATATTCTTTCAGACACTCAAAACTCTGTAATTCTACCTCATTAAAACATATGATTGCCTTGAAAATCATAAGATATAATGAAGTGACCTCTGGGACTTTATGTCTTCTGTTGATTGAATATTTTGACTTCAGGAGTTCAAGGTTTTTCAGTGAAGGTACAAATGCTAAAATAAACCTGATTTTTAAAGAAAAATCAAGGTTTTAATCTATTTCTTTGATCCCTATACCTAGTTCCATGAGTAAGAAAGTGACAACCAGTACTGCAAAACTAAAAATAGACTTGTGATTTGGACATCATTTGACAATTCCCTAGTAGGACCTTAATTTTTAATACAACTTCAAGGCTCCATTTACGTATATAAATTAAAACTACACAGAACAGTAACAATGATCAAATCCTTGACTGTTTGTTATTCCATAGCTAATATCATGGACTAAAATATGGCTGTGAATTTAATGTTAAGATACCCGTACTT
Organism: Apaloderma vittatum; assembly: GCF_000703405.1. Taxonomy (NCBI): domain Eukaryota; kingdom Metazoa; phylum Chordata; class Aves; order Trogoniformes; family Trogonidae; genus Apaloderma; species Apaloderma vittatum. The sequence continues at coordinate 18,904 of NW_009732554.1, read as the reverse complement.
TTAAAAATTAGTAGTATTTTAGTGTTTGTAGTGTTTGCTAGCAGTACATAATCGCATGTTCCTGTTATCCATTGATGAAAGTTACAGGGTTTCCCTTAGGTTTCATAGCAGCTTACACATTGCTCATAAAATTGGTGTGTCTTTTCTCTAAAGTGTCTGTGTATCAGAGTTGCCTCTGTCTGCAAAGTTCGTTGCTGTTAGTTGATTGGTGAGCTACTGACAGTCCATATTTTTTAGAACTAGAATCTAGTCCATGTACACTTATGTTTAATCCCTCCCTTTTTAATGCTTTTTCTCTTTAGAGCAGATCTTGCTTCTGTATTCAAGTAGATGATCAAACTCTGGAATGTGTTCAGCACTTATTTCTGTTCGCTCCTTCATTTTGTAGTTTAAAGTTGCCATCTTTTTATAGTTTTACATAGAAATTTATGTGTGTTTCTCTTAGTTTGCTACATGCTGAGCAGTGAATATCCAGCCTGAAGTGTTTTTTAACTGTCTCAGCCAAAAGGACCTTTCCATACAAAATTGAATATGGTATAATTACCTTAACAAGATGTCAAAAATTGACATAGCTATATTTCATAATCACTTCAGTGGTTTTCTCCTACTGGAAGTCCAGATAATGGATGTACACCTGATCTGTTCTGGATCAGTTCAATGGGAATTGACTTCTTCATCCACTGTGTTTACGCACAGCCACTGGGAGAAAACCGTAAGTTATACTCCAAAGTGGCTATTGATTGCCTCACTTCCTAAGGGAAAAAATACAAAGGCTTGGGCTTGTCCCATAAACTGTCACTGTCTGTTGCAATTACTTTAATCTTTTCTTTCTGTTATGCTGGCTTTTCTTAACTGAATTAATACTAATTCTGACTTGTGCCTCACAGGAAAACACATTTTTCAGTTTCCCACCTAATTAAGAAAAATATCCATCAATAGAGAGAGCATAGAAAAGAAGTTAAAGCTGGAATCAGACTTCCTACATAAATTGCACAAGATATATTTCTCTTGGACTATATCATAGAATCATAGAATGGCCTAGGCTGGAAGGGACCTTAGAGATCATCTAATCCAACCTCCCTGTCATGGGCAGGGACGCCTCTCATCAGGCTCATCAGGCTACACAATGCTCCGTCCAACCTGGCCTTGAACACCTCCAGGGAGTGGGCAGCCACAACATCTCTGGGCAATTTATTCCAAAGTCTTGCCGCCCTCATACTGAAGAATTTCTTCCTAAGATATAATTTAAGTCTGTTCTCCTTCAACTTAAACCCATTTCCCCTTGTTCTATCACTGGACACTCTTGTAGAAAGTCCCTCCCTAGCCTTCCTGTAGGTTTCCTTCAGGTATTGGAAGGCACCTATTAATTCCCCCCTAAGTCTTCTCTTTTCAACACTGAAAAATCTCAGCTCCCGCAGCCTGTCCTCGTAGCAGAGGTGCTCCAGCCCCTGGATCACCTTTGTGGCCCTCCTCTGAACACACTCCAACAGATCCATGTTCCTCTTATGGTGGGGACACCAAAACTGGATGCAGTATTTGAGGTGGGGTCTCACAAGAGCAGAGTAAAAGGGGAGAATCACCTCTCTTGATCTGCTGGCCATGCGTCTCTTGATACATCCCAGGATGCGGTTGGCCTTCTGGGCTGCATGAGCGCACTGGGATTGGCCCAACCCAGGTGAAGGACTTTGCATTTTGACTTGTTGAAGCTCATGCAGTTTGCACTGGCCAATTTCTCAAGTCTGTCAAGGTCCCTCTGGATGGCATCTCTTCCCTCAAGTGAGTCCACGGCACCACACAGCTTGGTGTCATCAGCAAACTTACTGAGGGTGCACTGAGTGCCGTCATCCATGTTGCTGACAAAGACATTGAACAGCACTGGAACCAGAACAGACCCCTGAGGAACTCCACTTGTCACTGGTCTCCATGTGGACATCGAGCCATTGACCACAACACTTTGAGTGCGACCATCCAGCCAGTTCTTTATCCACTGAGTGGTCCATCTGTCACATCCATGTCTCTCCATGGCTGTCATGTGGGACAGTGTCAAACGCCTTGCATAAGTCCAGGAAAATGACGTCCGTTGCTTTTTCTGGTCAACCAGCACTGTACCTTTGTCATAGAAGGCCACTAAATTAGTCAGGCACGACTTGCCCCTAGTGAAGCCATGCTGGTTATCACCAACCACCTGATTACTTTTTCTGTGCCTTAGTACAGCTGCCAGGAGAATCTGTTCCATGATTTTACCTGGCATAGAGGTAAGGCTGACTGGTCTATAGTTACCCAGGTTGTCCTTGGTCCCTTTTTTAAAGATGGGGGTTATGTTGGCCCTTTTCCAATCTTTGGGAACCTCACCAAACTGCCAGGACCTCTCAAACATGACGGCCAGTGGCCTAGCAACTTCAGCCGCCAGTTCCTTCAGGACCCGTGGATGTATCTCATCAGGTCCCATGGACCTGTGCACCCTCAGGTTCTCTAGGTGTTCCCGGACCTGTTCTGCTCCTACCCGGGGTGGTTCTTCACTCTCCCAGACTCAGCCAACACCCGCTGTGATTTGAGTGGTGTGGTTCGAGTGGTTGCCACTGAAGACTGAGGCAAAAATGTTGTTGAATATTTCAGCCTTCTCCACGTCCTCTGTAACCAGGTCACTTGTATCCTTCCGGAGAGGAAGGAGCGGTTTGCAAATAGAGCAAAGCATCTAACTATAGACTTTGCTATGTTTATTAAGAATCCACATAAGTAAATATGGCTTTATTAATGACTGTAATTGTGCTTAGGAGAACAGAAATTACTGTAAAGTTCATTGGCAGAATATATCACAGAATGTATCTGACATAAAACAAGCTGGCTTGCACATGGAGTAGTATTTATAAGTGTTTAGAGTAAACTTTGGCTGATGTAAATCAGTAACATTCTGATTTGGAGATATGCTGATTTATCCTAGTTGAGAACTATGGTCATTAAAATGCATGTCCCATAACTCTTGTTTGAATTGTTACCTTAAAGTACCTCTTAAGTGAGTTACAAGTGGCATATCAATGGCTTTTGAGTTGGATGTGTATGCTATATACATAATCTCTGAGAGTAAGCTGTTACAAGCATAAATATAACACTATGCTGAGAGTCAGGACATCTCAGAGTATTGGTCACATTTATGACAGAGCAAGACCAAAAAGTTAGAACATTGCTGGTAGTTATTGCAGGACTCTCTTGACAGAGGACAGAACCACTATGTCCACTTGAATTTTACCTTACCTCTTATCTAGTGTATCCACATCTGTCTGCTTTTTGCCTCGTAAAGGACAAGTTTAGAATACCCAAGGGATAAATTTAGTGTTGAAGACACGTCGTATACCAATCATAGTAATTAGCAGAGAATGAATACCTAAACCAGAAGAAGGGCTTGTGTGTTCTGAAATCTTTGGGGTTTTTCTGATTTAAGCTAAAACCAAACTGGAAAATTATTAAAATCAGATGTGCTAATAGATCACAAAGAAAGAAGTTATTTTTGTCTGTCCAGCCAGAATCAAAAACATGAGAAGCCTTTGGAGAATGCCTTTCTTTGTGTAATTTTTAGAATGAGACCTAAGAAGGAAATGAATTTTAGAAATATACAACAATAAAAAGCAGATTAGCAAGCCTGTCACCCAAATCTCTTATGGTTTGAAAATTTCATATCTTAAGTGGCAGTTTGGATTTACTTCTGTTCTATTTGATCTGAGATATCATTTCCAGAGAAGTGAGTGCATCTTTATATGTATATTTATGGGGTTTTTTTTGTTTCTGTAATATTTTGCAGAGCCCTGCAGCAAGTGTTGGAAAGGAACAAAGTTTTTTCAGATGTGTAAACAGGGCAAAATCATACTCTCTGATCATTGTTTTGGATGCAAGTCCAAAGTCACATATCACCCACAGCAAATACTTCATATCCTCTTCCTTTCTATTTTATCTCTGCTCTCTACTTTTTGTATTTGATGGCTTTTGTTTTAGAGTGCCTTATAGCCATCGGATAAAAGTGAACAGTCATCATCACTTCATATCTAATCCTGATGAAGTACTTGTATCCAACTTTATGTATAAGATGTGAGAAAGTTTGTAAAAATCAGCAAAGATGTTCTAATGTGTGGAATCAGACATAGTAAAAAATGGCTGTAGAAACATCTGGTTTTGCCAGAGGTATGGCAAAAAGATGGAGGTCAAAATGTGGCATTCTGCCCTTCTGTACTGCCAAAGTCAACTGTTGTATATGTACGTGTACAATCAAGTCTCTATTTTTCAGTAGTGGAACTTCCTTTGCTTCCTTTACAGTTGAAAAAATTGCTTTTTAGGATAAAAAAATGGTATTTTCTCCTCAGATGATGAGTGCAACCATGACTGCTGTACTTCTTAAGCCTGATATTCTTTTCTAGTGACTGGTGAACCTATAGCAAAGGTACTTCTCAGATTGGCATGACAGAAAAATGTCACTTTATGACTGCCAGCTCCCTATACCTCCGACCTCCATCCCCTGCCATTTAGTGGAATGTTTCCAGGCACTGAGGCTGTTCCGAGCCAGCATGAAGTGACCTCTGTCTATGCTAGTAAAATGTCTTTACCCTAAAACAGGACAGTGGCCTGCAATATGTCTTTGAGGAGTGGTCTCTCTGCTTCTCTAGCCATCAGATTATTCTTGCCTGAGCTAAAAATAAACGCAAGACATCTTTCTTTGACCTTGACTTTTCTAATACCAGCCAAGGTGTATATACATGTGCGACATACGATAACACACAAACAATTCCAAACCCAATCGATCCATTCTGTTTACACCTCAGCTAAAAAAAGACAGAAGAACAGACATGAGACCATCAATAATGTAGATTAATGCACAGGTAAAAGATGTTTAGCTACAGCACTGATGGGTTTGAACACATCATTTTCTGGTGCATTATAACACAGGTTATGCCTGTTTACTCCTTTGGAGATATACAGTGTAGGTTTTCAGCAACTCTTATTCATTTAAGACCTTGGCGGTAAGATGACTCATTTAAAATTGAGCAATTTGCTTTGGGATTTTTGTGGATTATCATATCATCCGTACTAGCACAAACAGTCTTGAATCATAATTTACGATGTAATTTGGAACTTGGTGTAGTTCTACATTGTGACTCTGAAATCACACTTTCCCTTTTTATAAAACTCCAAACAGTGGGAAGCAGGTGGTTCAGGCACAGGGTTACAGCTGTCTCCATATTTTCAGCTTCGTGCTCACATGCGAAAACCAAATAAAAGCTCCAAATCAAGCTGAAATGTGCCTTCAGTTTTACGGACCCCCTGCTCAAATGTATAGAGCTCGGGAAATGAAAGGAAAAGTATCACTTGATCTTAGGGCAGTTGAGATGGTAAGCACTGAAAACTTAAGCCCTTTAGAAAGTGATCATTAAAAATATGGGAGGTTTTTTTAGCTAAAATAAAAATGATCCAGGGTGTGCTCTAAGGTATGAATGACTCTTGGAGAAAACAAAAACAAATGCTTTCTCCTAGTTGTTTTTCTTCCACCTGCTTGTTCTTGATTTGAATTTTATTTGTTCTTTCTTTACCCTGTGTCTTTTTATGTCTGCTTTCTTGTTCTGCCTGTTTTCTGTGACTCATTTTTAATTCACTTTTATAGCAGGATTGTCTTCCTCTTTCATTCCCCTAAAAAGAAAACAAACATGATAACCACAATGTTTGAGTAGGCCCAAATTAAATAAAGCGTTGTTCCATCCTTTCACAAAACACAAAGTACTGGACTCACTGATCTTGCTCATGCTGTCTGTAAATCAAGACTTGCCAGTAAGTACTGAACACTGTCTCTCTCCAGATAAAATGATGGTTACCATCTTAATTTGTTTGCATCTTAACCTTTTCCATTCCCATCCAGGCTCCACTATCTTGAGGTTTAAATTTTCTGTAATTTTTTTTCCTTTCCATTCTTACTGTGTTTTTCTCCTGCAGTGGGAGCTAAGATAAAAGTAATCAAAGTGATAGGTTCAAGACCATCTAAGCAGGTTTAACACTATGCAAGGAACACCATAGTACACAAGTCCATTAGACCTGATATACATCTGTGGGTCCTGACAGAACTGGCAGATGAAGTTACTAAGCCACTATCTATCACACCTGAAAAGCCATGGCAGTCTGGTGAGGTTCCTGTTGACAAGAAAAGGGGGAATGTAACTCTCAGTCTTAAAAATGGAAAAAGTAAGACCCAGGGAACTACAGGCCAGTCAGTCTCACCTCTGTGCCTAGCAAGATCATGAAGCAGATCCTGCTGGGTATTATACTAGGGCACATGGAAAATAAGGAGGTGGCTGGAGACAGCCAACATGGCTTCACCAATGACAAATTGTGCCTGACAAATTTGGTGGCCTTCTATAATGGGGCTACAGCATTGGTGGATTGGAGACGACCAACATATTATCTGCCTGGACTTGTGCAAAGCATTCAACACTGCCCCACACAACATCCTTGTCTCTAAATTGGAGAAACATGGATTTGATGGATGGACCATTTGGTGGATAAGGAATTGACTGGATGGTCACACTCAAAGAGTTGCAGTCAATAGCTCCATCTCCCAAGTGGAGACCAGTGATGAATGGCCTTCCTCAGGGGTTGATATTGAGATGACTGCTGTTCAATATCCTTGTTGGTGACATGGACAGTGGGATTGAGTGCATCCTCAGCAATTTGCTGATCACACCAAGCTGTGTGGTACACTTGACACACTGGAGGGGAGGGATGCCATCCAGAGGGACCCGGACAGGCTTGAGAGGTGGGCCTGTGCCAACCTCATGAAGTTTAACAAGGGCAAGAGCAAGATCCTGCACCTGGGTCAGGGCAATCCCAAGCACAAATACAAGCTGGGCAATGAGGATATTGAGAGCAGTGCTGTGAAGAAGGACTTGGAGGTGCTGATGAATAAAGAACTGAATATTAGCCAGCAATGTGCACTTACAGCCCAGAAAGCCAATCACATCCTGGGCTACATCAAAAGAAAGAAGAAAGAAGTGTGTCCAGCAGGTCAAGTGAGGTGATTCTGTACCTCTGCTCAGCTCTCATGAGACCTCCGCTTGCAGCACTGAACTGATATTTTGCAGACCGTCTGCTGTTCGTCCTGCAGGCTGCACAAATTTTCTCCTTTCACCTTGCAATTTAGTATATAGTATTTTCTTTTTTCCTTCCCTTCCCTTTCCTTCCCTTTCCTTCCCTTTCCTTCCCTTTCCTTCCCTTCCCTTTCCTTCCCTTCCCTTTCCTTCTTTCCTTCCCTTTTCCCTTTCCTTTTTCTTTTC
>NW_009732554.1:0-11381 GCF_000703405.1 Apaloderma vittatum | reverse complement strand
TTTCCTTTCCTTTCCTTTCCTTTCCTTTCCTTTCCTTTCCTTTCCTTTCCTTTCCTTTCCTTTCCTTTCCTTTCCTTTCCTTCCCTTCCCTTCCCTTCCCTTCCCTTCCCTTCCCTTCCCTTCCCTTCCCTTCCCTTCCCTTCCCTTCCCTTCCCTTTCCCTTTTTCCTTCCCTTTTCCCTTTCCTTTTTCCTTTCCTTTTTCCTTTCCTTTCCCTTTCCCTTTCCCTTTCCCTTTCCCTTTCCCTTTCCCTTTCCCTTTCCCTTCTTTTCTTTTCACATGTATTGCAATAAAGGAAATAGTTGTTATAAATATGTTTGAGATTTTAATCAGATTGTTTTCAAGGAGCTGCATGGAGTGTATCTGCCATACCTTAACTGGGAAGTATAAGGCTGGCCAATATATTTTACTGTTTAAAAATGATACAAAGAACTGAATATGCCAGGCATAAACTGGAAGTCCTCACAACCTTTCGGACTGTAACCATATGTTTCTATAGCAAGGGTGATAATTTTGGCTCAAGATATGAATCTTAAATAATAAATATTATATGTAAATGTATTTGTATGTACAGATGTAAACACTGCTCATGCTTTTTCATTTTCTCTATATTTATCTTTTTGGAGTTGCTTCAGTAAATTAATTGAGACGTTCTGTAGTGCATGTGGAAATCTGATTTCAGGTTACATTGTTGCTTACTTGAACAGTAGTCACAGAATGATGTCTACCTTTTCGTATTGACCCATTTTTTAAGACAACAGGAAGTTTTGTAGTTCTAATAACCAGAATGAAAAGAAAATATCATAGCGCTTTTTTAAAAACATGACCAAGAGCCATTAATTATACGAGTAAGAGCCTTTTCTATTCCTGGACTTTTTTGCTCATATTTTCATGTAGCGTTAAATGACTTCTTTAGAAATCTAATGTCGTCGTACATGTTTATTGCAAAAAAAACAAGTGCTTTTTGTGAAATTTCTTTTTTTTTGTTTCTGTGTTTGTTGGCCAAGTCCTGCAGAAGTGTGAAACATCCACACACACTGAACTGACCGATGCTCTTCTTGACTTTTATGGACTCAGGAATAGCCATATATATGCAGATTCCAATTTACTTTCATCTGTGTGTTTTGTAGGTTAGCTGCCACTTCTACAAGGGGATGGCATGAGAGTAACACCTAGGTAAGTAGAAGGAAAAAGGAGATTGTATTTTTGAAACAAAGAACAGCCTGGTTGTGGGTTGTCTTTTGGCAGATACATTTTTTTTAGTGGTAAACAACTGCTAAGATCTGGCGTGGTCTTGATCTACAGCAGTTCAGCGACGTTTTACTCAACTGATAATACTGTAGTCTCACTGGGATGGCCCTGAGGTGTTTGCGTCTGACAGCATAGCTACTGCTTTGCAAGCAGCTCCCCAAAGTGGAGTAGGTAAGGAAGTAAGCAGTCCGGCTTTAATGTGGTTGCAGTAAGGACTAAAAGTAAGATCAAATGGGAGAAAATGGGGGACTTTGCATGTAAGTAATGAAAAGTTGAAAAGCGAGAATAAGAATTGAATATAAGTAAGCTGCCTGAAATCAAGTAGCAGTAAGGGATGAGAATGATAAGGAGAGGAGTGAGAAATAGATGCAGAGACATTTTATAGGAATTATTATAGAGCGTCAATTAGTTCTGCTTGATTTCTAATTGAAAGAGAGCCTTTGAAAAGGAGTGGTTTAAATGGGTTAAAAAATAAGTGGAAAAGGTAAGGAAAGAAGATTAAAAAATGAAAACAAAGAAATTGAATGTTCTTTTCTCAAAATGCTGAACAAAATTGTCTTAAAATATGATAGTATAAAAGAAAGTTGCCCAAAAGTTAGAGACTCTTTTCAATTCAGATCACAAGAGTTCCACAAGCTATGATGGGATCCTAATATACTTACCCTTTGTGCACTTAAACACTGCTGAAGCTCTAGGCAAGGATGCAACAATGCAAAGCAGAATAAAACTGCTTTAAAACTTGGGTTATTCTCCAGTCAGTAGTAAGACACTTGATATATTTTAGGAAATTATAATGTGGTTTTAAAAATGTTTTACCAGTCTAACACTTAGGTATTCAATCCAGCAACACTTTTTTTTCATATTTGAAAAAAACCTTTGGTTCTTTTTCAAATAACAGTAGTGCAAATGAAAAAAGCACAAACAAAACAAACAAACAAACAAGTTACTGCTTTCAAATGTTCTTCCACAGTTCTCTAGCTCAAACATTGCATTGTTTTTTTAAATGTAATTTTTCAAGCCCTCCCAATTCTCCCTGTAGCGGTTCTGGACTAGTACTTTTGGCTACTCGGAGAAATAAATATTTCAAAATAAATAAATGCATCATTTTGGAAAAAATACTCTCACACATGTTTAGCCACAACATGCTCAATGAAAAATGTCGGTTTTAAAACTGAAACATGTGGAAACTGCACTGAGGCTTATAATAATAAGCCACAACAAGGGTGCACATTAACAGATTGCTAGTATACTTTTGGATATGATGTGAGCCTGGAGACCAAAGGCTGAGAACCTTCAGTATCTTCAGAAGTGGATTAATAGCACATTGCTGTACATCTTCACATATTTAATTGGTCTTAAATGCAGCTTGTTGCTAACATATTTCATTGATCTTTTTAGAGCTTCATATACTGCATCTTTTCGCTATGAACAACAAAGATTAGTAGAAGAATAAGAGAAAAAATAGCTGTGATTTTCAATATACTCTATTATTTTAAATAATTTTTCTTCTCAGCCTTCTTGCATTATTCAGTCCCACAAGACAGACATTTTAAACTGTCTTATAGTTACGGCTCTGCAAATGCTTTAAGTAGATTTAACTGTCTGAAAATATAGTCTATTCAAATACTGAGCGTCTTCTTTCTTTGTAGGCTGCATGGAACTCCTCTTGGCTTTCTAGTTCTTGAGATTGTACATGAGAAGTATGAGAATGAGGAGCAAGATTTTAGTTTTCAGGGTACACGTGTGCTTAGAAGTGACTTCCACTGGAGTATGCAAAGTATAGATATGCCAGAGGTATTTTGTAATCTCCCTTACTCCTCAAATCACAGAATCGTGGAATCATCGGAGTTGGAAGGAAGGGACCTCTACTGATCATCTAGTCCAACCCCTTTGCTAAAGAACGATTGCCTAGAGCACACCACACAGGAACGCATACAGGCGGGTTTTGAAAGTCTCCAGAGAAGAAGACTCCACAAGCTCCCTGAGCAGCCTGTGCCAGGGCTCTGTCACCCTCACAGCAAAGCAGCTTTTCCTCGTGTTTAGATGGAACTTCTGTGTTCCAGCCTGTGCCCCTTGCCCCATGTCCTGTCACTGGGCACTACTGAAAAGAGTTCAGCTCCATCCTCCCTGCACCCACCCTTTAGATATCTATCAGCACTGATAAGGTCTCCTCTCAGCCTTCTCTTCTCCAGGCTAAAGAGTCCAGCTCTCTCAACCTTTCCTTGTAAGAAAGTGGCTTCACTCATCCAGTCATCTTCAGTAGTTCCCTGTCTCTCCTGTCCTCTCAGGAGTAGTTTAAGATGCAAAAGCTACTATTGAAAGAAAATCAGCAGCTGATTTGGTATATTGAAGAGATCTGCTTCAGCTTTTTCTTGTGTAAATTTAATGCTCTTACTATGGGGTCAGTGTTATGTTTCACTGTAATATTTCTCACAAGGGCAGAATAGAGGGGGATGATGACCTCCCTTGACCTACTGGCCACGCACTTCCTAACGCAGGCCAGGATAGCATTTGCCTTCTTGGCAACAAGATTAACTTATTATCTCATGGTTACCTTACTGCATACCAGGACTCAAAAATCCTTCTCCTCAGGGCTGCTTTTCAGCAGTTCTACCCCTAACCTGTATGCATGCATGTAGTTTTTCCTCCTCAGCTGCAGGACTCTACATGTGCCATACTCATTTTGGTTCTGTTCAGTTAAAGAACTGTAAATTCTGTGGAGATGTTGTGTCTGTTGTTTCTGCAAAAGGGTTCCCACAGAAACTGTAGGGTGGTAAAATCAGTTGATTTTTAAAGGGTTTTTTTGGTGTGTGTTTGTGGCTACAGAAGTGGCCTGTGTCCAAAGAATATCTGTCACTGTATCCTAAAGTAAACACTTTTTTTCCCCTGGAAACTTAAGGTGAGAATTTTCTTACCTGTTCTCTGCGTCAGAGTGACTCCCTGTGATGACTAACGGAAGGAGGCTGTCAGCTCTGGAGAATGACTCAAACTATCCTGAAATGTAACTTTGTACACTGAATAAAGAGGGGTCACAGTTGCCCTTCAGATGGCCAAGGGTAGATTAGATGAATTTATATCTATAAATCTATTTATATCACCTGAACAAGTATGTTTAAAAATGTGTTTGAGAAAAAAATCTTCCTATCTAGCACAGTTTTTATTTAGTTAAAATGTAGCAAAAACAAAGATATATCCTCTGAAGTGGAAACTGCAAATGTGCCTTTTTAATGAGGCAGAGCCACATTAAAGGATCAAAGAGAAATTTAACTATTTATATCTATGTGGTTTGACAGACTGTCCAGTGTAATTAAAGTAAGACAAAACCACAGCAATACGGTAACATTCCTACAAAGAGGATACCATCCTTCTAGATTTCTTAAGCAAATACTAGACTGGTTTATGTCAGTTTATACGGTAAGGATTAATTTTACACCCTGCTTTTCTAGCAGTCAGAAATCATGCTAACTGGTTATATTGCAATGATTCTCCTAAATGGCTGAAGAAAAGTATGTATGCATTCTCAAATTGTAGTTAACTTTTAGCAGAGTATAAGCAAAATAAAGCATCAATTTTAACATGCTATAATCTCCTAAATAGAGAATAAGGTTTCATCTTCTGGGCTGCCAGCCTAACCGCAAATTCTTTGTAAAATACCTGGTTTGGCATGTATGAATTACTTTATGAGGTCAGTTTCTCACATGGTGATGTCTTTTTCATTATGCTCATTTTGCAGTTTTCATTGTGCAGGAGCTTAACACAGATTCAGTTTCTGACTTGGAGCTAACACAGACATGCTGAAAAAGATCGTAAGCAGGTATAAACAACACAAATGCCACTACAATGAGTGGAACAGAATTTCATGTCAGAGAAGGGCCTGGTCAAAAGTTTCTCTGTTATTCCTTTTAGAACTAAACCAACTGTAAATTTAATAAAAAACACACAAGCACAAAAGAATTCCCATCACTTTTTATTCTGCTAATCAGGATGGATTTAGCAGGAGGAGCTAACAGGGTTGTAGACCCAGGAACATGGCCTTGCGTCATGCACACTCCACATCTCCAGATGGCAGGAGATGTGGTTTTGAATTGCCAATAGCAATTATGCGGCTACGTGCAGTCCTGATAGTAATAAGAAAATTAAAAAGAGAATGGCAGGAATGGCTGTTTTTCTGAAGCTTTTTTTTGCAGTGAGACAAATGTCAGTATTTTTAAAACAAGCTGGCAAAACTGAAATGTTGTCTACAAAGTCAAACTATTGGTCTGGTGAGAAAAAAATGTTGGCCGCTTCCTCCATGTCTGACTCAGAAGCATTGAGTCTAATAATACTAACTCAATAGACCACTTCTCCCAGGGTAGCAACAAAAATTTTAGTTTATTAAACACAGTGTTTGAGCTGCAACGCTGTCTGTAGGACTTAGTGAAAGTAAAGACAGTATTTTTAAGACGTTCATATGAATGAAAGTGCAGCATTACCAAGTTTTGAAAAATCCGTTATCGTTATACAGAATTACTTTCCTAATAAAATTAAATCATAAACTAAGAAAACTGTCAGCCTACAATCTACAAAAAAGTAAATTCCTTATGTTGATTTTTTGTAGGTGCCAAACATTTTTAATGAATAAGAATAAGATATTTTACAACTCTTCTCTTTTAACCTTTTATCCTTTAGCTGAAAATTTCTGATCAAAATTTTTTCCAGAATTTCTAATATCTCCAGGGACCCTGAATCAGACCCTGAACTCATCTCTTTCCAGTGAGGAAGTACACTCACTGTACACTGGCATGCTACAGTGACAGTAGCAGTTACAGTTTTTAGAATGTGTTCACTATCCCAAATACTTTTCTTTATGTCGATATATAAAATGTTTCTTGCGCAGGGTACTAAAGCAGTAAATTACTGTTTTTTTCTCTCATTGCATTTAGTTAGAGACATGACTGTGCTAAAGTAGTTTCATTTCTTGTTAGAACACTTCATCAGGATGTGAAATAAATGGGATATGGTTTCTGCATACAAGTTTGGTCAATGTCAGATGAGTCTAAATCATTGGAATCCAAGTACATCATGAAGTATAAAATAGATGGGTTTGACCATCAGATCATTTTTTAATTGCTTTTTCTGAAGAGCTTTCAGCCTGGCATTTCCAGCAGTTTCACATTAGGATGTAGTCTTAACTTAACTTAAATGTCCTGCTCCTGGTTTCTCTGTACCCTGCCTTTCATTTCATAGGGTTTTTTTCCATCACTGGTCTATTTCCAGATCAAGGTATTGTGCAATGGAGCAGAATATGCTCTCTACCTTTGGCGTTACTTGAAACTTATAGACCCAGAACGGACATAGTAAAAAAAAAATGGAAATTGGATTTGGCTGGAGTTATTTGTCAGATGTTTCAAATGAAAACACTATTGATACAATTATTAATTGGAAATTATTTATAAGTAAACAAATAATGCAGACAAGAAAGAATAATTGTATGAGCAAAATTATAACACCTTAGAATTTTATCCTAAGATGCAAAGCCTGTACCTCTGGAAAGCCTGGACTTCTGAAAAGTCACTCCTGAAAGTAGTAAATAGGTGCTTTCTGCCTTTGTGTTTTTTGATACATTGTAAGAACCCAGGGGTACCATAATTAAGTGCCACTTGCTAATATTTTCCAGCACTGTGTAAAGTTAACTGCATATATAAAACATATTGTCTCCTGCTGTTGAATTTTTATTGTCCTGTGTCTGTATTAAACGCTGGACTGGTATGCTTAAGTATATAATTTTGTGCAGGAAGGTCTGGCAATAATTGCAACACAAGGTCAAGACTAAGAGATAGAATTTTGCAAAAATCATTTGACATTTTTATCCAAAGGTTTTCTTTAAATAAAGTAATTCTAACATCAGTTCACCTATAAAGATAAATGCCAGTGAAAGTACCTCTCACTTGATGTTGTCATGCACCAAAATGGTTGTACAAGGCTTGATCAAGCTGTGATGTTACCTTGTCATCTGATTCAATACTCAGCTTGAAAACCATTCTGTTATAGTATTTTACAATCCTTCTAGCCACAAAGAGTTTGGCTTTAAAGAGGGTGTGTTAGGTGTGGAGTTTGTCTCAGTCTTTCATTGATGCTGGTACAGTTATTCCTACCAGCTGTGGAGATCTACACGAGGCATGGTTGAATATACTCTGCCTCCCAGTATAGTTTGGACATGTCCCTTCTAATGAACAAGGTTAGAAGAAAAAAGCTGGTTTTCAAGTCATCTTCCTCTTTGTTTTATTCAGAAGGCCTACTCTCCTTGATACAGAGTGGAAGGTTATCTCAGCCTCCCTGACCCTTGCTTTTTGCACAAAATGCCCTTTGAAATATTTTTCCTTGAGAGCAGAAGAATTGATTTATGGTTCTAGTGTTTCACAGACGATTCAAACCAAGTCCACAGCACCAGAACTGTAATCCATACAGCATGTGCCATCTGTAGAGGATGTAATTGCAATAGTGTTATAAACTCTTCTCTGCGGGCCAAACATGTGGAACATTCTCTAGACATTATGTTCGGCTGAAAATGTTTAATGTAGTGGTATTTTGAATTGGAATGAACATCCAGTAACAATGTACGGTTCCTAAGCATTGAACAACTGTATCAAACACAGCATTTGAAAAAGGGCTTGTAAAACACAAGATTTTATAAATGTCATGCAGACCTCCTTGGGATCAGAATGGAGGAGTTGCACTTTACAGTTTTGGTATGAGATTCATGAATTCCTTTTATTGTGTTTTGTTAAACTAATCTCATCTTGGTCTGAGGACTTGATTCATGTCAGTAGGTCCAGTTGGACCAAATAAATAATAACTGAGCTGCTAGTTTCAGCAATGGCAAAGAGCAAAATATGTCCTTTAGTGCTTCCTGCTATTAAAATACATTGCTCAAAATAGAGAAGTTGTAATTTTTAATAACAGCACCGTAATCGCTATTTGTTGCCACAGAAGCTCCTATCAAAATTATTGATATTTTGTGAAAGGAAGTGGCACATAATACAGTACTTCTCCTGAAGTGATTAGTCTTAAGACAGTCCAGTCCACCTTTAACCTTACGAAAGTTAGTGTCTAGTCCAAGCTGGATACCTAGGATTCTCTTGTAGCTAATAGAGACACAGCTGACTTCTCAGGACACACATTTCAGGCTGAGAGAATTTTCTGCAGAGCTTAGTATTAAGCTGTATAGAGGTAACTTGCTAGGAGTTTATTATCGGGAGCCCTGAAAATGTCCCTGCTGCACATGATTCCATCTGTGCCAGGAGGAAGATACTGCAGTATGGGAAGAAAAACTTAACAAGAAAAACAAACTTCTTAGACAGAACTAAGTCCAAGTCTGGAGTTTTGAGGGAAATCTTCACAATTTGGCATTTGATTCTAGAAGAAATATCAAAATTTTTAATGTACAGAACAATAGAACAGAATTGAACGTAGATTTTTTACTTCCTTGGAACGTGATCTAACCTGTAGTTTAACCTAAATAGTACATTAATCACCCACTTAGCGGATGTTGTCCAACCTAAACAATTCTGATTCTATGATTCTATAGGTGGGTCAAGGGCATTGTAGAATTTTTATATTAGCCAGGGACAGCTAACTGTTATGAAATACCTGAAGGAAAAATTTACAACCAGCTCTTTTCCAGTTAAAGTATTTATTTGTTTCCTTAGTACTTGCAACTGTGATATGATGTGATGTGATGTGATGTGATGTGATGTGATGTGATGTGATGTGATGTGATGGACAGAGAGGAGAGGTTTGTCCTGCAAAGGTGGATGAATCCCTGAAATGGTCATACTTACCAAAGTTCTGAGAACAGTTTTGAGGGATAGATAAGGATAACAGCTCTACAAGTCACTGTGTTGTGGAAAATAGCAGCCATAATTTTGGGGTGATTTGGTTTTGCTGATGTAAGATCAGCTGCCTTTTGGTGATGTAAGATCAGCTGCCTGAATCCTCAACTCCCATGAATAACTCATGCAAAAAATCCACATGCTTAGAAGTGAACTTGAAATTGCGAAGATGGATGACAGTTAGAGGTATAACACATACAGTGTATGGAATCTTGACCAAAAAAGAGAAAAGTACAGACTAAATTCAAGCAGCAACTAAACAAAGATTTTCAAATTACAAATTTGGGTGCAGACTCCTATTATTTGCCACAAATATACTTTTGAATCTTAATTTTTATTTATATCTGACTGTGCATGCCTTCCCAAGGTCATATATAAACACTCCAGCAGCTGAAATTTGAGGTCAGAATTCCAGTCTTGTGCCTTACCCACAAGATTATCTTTGTGCTTAGACATTAAAGACATCTTTTTAAAAGTTCAGTCCGTGGTTAATATTGCAAACAGATTTCTTGTCTTCTACAGTAAACATTTCAAAGAGAGATAGCTTTTTGTTTGAGATGATATGAGGATTTAGCACTCAACAGTTGCCCTTTAGAAGTGGAGATGAGGCTGTAGAAATATGTATAATGAGGGGTTCTCTTGTTGACATTTTCTCGTGCTCACATTTAAATCACATCATGACACCAGTCTTGGCATCTTAATTTCAGCACCAAACAGGTTTCAGTAAGGACCTGCTTATATTCAGTAACCTGCTTTTAGCATGCACCATAGTATCAGAGCCTTTGTAGATTTCTAGTTTCCAAGATAAGTTAATCTTTATACTGCTCATTTATCACCCAAACACAATCTGAAGTGTTTCAAAGATGTGTCTCACTTCTACTGTCTTCTGACCTCCTGTATCATGAGTATCTTAACCTTTTGTTTTACTGGAACAATGGCATATAAAACATTCCAGATTGTGTGTCATAGAAATGTTAGCAGATATATTTACAACAATTTCTAAACTGAGTCTTGTAAAACTGGGTGCTGCTTTTTTTTTCTTCTAGAAATTTTGGAAAAATATAAAAATTACAGAGCTTGCAACTGATGATTTGCTGCTTTTATTCATAGGTTAACTGAATCTCCCAAGTACCTTTATAGAGTAAAGAAGAACAGTCTATCTCTAGGCAACAGAAAATTAAGAAAACCTCACAATTTTTGTCAGAAATAGTTTTTTTGTTTGTTTGTTTCTGTGAATAATGAGAACAGGTAATGATACTCTGGCTCTGCATATGGGGGACTGACATTGCAGGAGGCAAGTGTAGAAATGTGTGAGGTCTGAGCTTAAAGAATAGAAAGCTGAGTAATATATTACTTATAAAACTTACTTAGTAATTACATAGCGACCACTTTTGGAGAACAGGTAAACAAGGCATTTTCTTGGTACTTGGTCTTTCAAGTAGAGTTAAAAACCTGAATGAAGGGTATGAGTTCCTTAAAAATCAAGGGGAAGAGTTTGGGTTGTGCTGAGACTCTTGATGGGCCTCACATCAGCACAGTAGAGCCAAAGCTGACTCAAGGAAAGGTGTACCAGATCCCATTTGTCTCCTGGCCATACATGCAACTCTTTTGTTTTCAGTGTGTATGTGAGAGTTGAGTTCACAGCGCAGAACCAGTCCCTCATAAAGATAAAGACTTTGGCTAAAAGCTATATACTTCAAATGTGGTTGACTACTTTTTCGTTTAAAACACAATTGGACAGGCGAAGAGCTACACCTGCCACCTTTCATATGACATTTACCATCCTCTGACTCATAAGAAAATGATGTAACACCAGTTTGTGTAAGGGGTGGCCATTGTCCCACCTCTCACCATAAAGATTACTGCTGCAGAATCAAGGGATAAAATTAGTTTGAGTAAAGAGGAGGGAAGCAAGGGGAAACTTGTATCCATTTCAAAGATAAGGAGGTATTCAGACACAGAAAGGGTCCTAGGTTCTGCTCCTTAGTTAAAGGAGATTCCTTACATTTAAAAGCAGCTTGATGTAGGCATAACAGCTGCTAAGAATTGGCTCAAGCTGACGTATTTGCAGATGACACAAAATTAAGCACAAGTGTCGATCTGCTTGAGGGTAGGAAGGATCTGCAGCAGGATCTGGACAGGCTGGAGCGATCGGCTGAGGCCAGTTGTATGAGGTTTAACAAAGCCAAGTGCCGGGTCATGCACTTCGGTCACAAGAAGCCCCAGCAACGCTACAGGTTTGGGGAGGAGTGGCTGGAGA
>NW_009732553.1:45739-61199 GCF_000703405.1 Apaloderma vittatum | reverse complement strand
ACACTGGCTAGCCGGGACCTGTGATCCCCAAGGTTCACTGTCCTGCTTTGCTGCTTTGGGAGATGCCAGCTGAAGCTTGGATCCATGTGGTAGTGAAACCAGGGGGTCTCAGTTGGGTTTTGTTGTAGAGAAGTGCCCTTTTCTGTGGGTTACTGTGTAAGTCTGCATAAAACCAAATATCTGGTTTTATATGTCTTTGTAAATATGGGCTTCACTTAGTAGTGGTAGCGTCTGTGTTCACTAAGGGAATGGGTGTCAGGTGAGGGGCATGAAATACTCAGCATTTTCTACAGACAGCTGGGGTCTAAATCACTTGCTCACTGTTTGATCTCCCTGAGAAAGAAACCAGATGATAGATGTCCTTTGAGCTTAGAAAAATGACAAAGACTACTGCTATGAATTGCCTGCAATATGTGATTTTTTTTGAAAACTTGACCATAATAGACATTACAAATCACACATACAGGAGGAGTTTATTGTTTCCTTACCAGAACAATCTGCCTCATTCATTGTTCAAGTATTTTCTCAGTTTAATCTGAAGATTTAATAGTTTACATCTTAAGCCAAGAAGAAACCTACCAGTAAGCACAAATTCGTGCCTTTCTGCAAGGGCAGTTTCCATCTCCATTCTTTCAGAGAGAAAGAGCTTTCATTCCTTTCCCCCTGCTTTCCCACCAGTGACTCACTCTGGGAATTGAAATCCAGTGAAATCCAGGCTGAAGGACTAAAGCGCTGTGAGGGATACATGTAATGGCTTAGTGTATGAGCAACAAAATCACAAGCTGATTACTTGCAACTGACTTAAGTTGGTGGAGCCTTTTGTTTGCAGTCTACTAGTACAGCACAGATTTCAGGTTCTCAATATCGTCACAGTCATTCCTAACCCATGTCTTTGCATGATGTCGCTATAGATGGCTCAGCCCAGAACCTTCCACATGTTATTTTGCTTCTGCAAAGCAGCCGACTTTACAAAATCATAGCAGTCTTTCTATCTGCTAAGTTTACAGGTTCTACATGAGCACAATCTTTACCTAAATGTATCCTGCCTTGGATTTGCATGCTGATTTGAACAGTGTTCATTGTCTGATGCCTACCAGTGTCTTCAGATAGAGCTGACAGGCAACAATGTATTAAGATTTTAATTTTTTTTTAGAATTGCTTTTGTGTCTTTTGTACTTCATGCATGTATAAAAATGTAGTATACTGCAAACCCGTGATGTGTTGCTTCATTATGGTATATTAATCCCAGTAATTTGATCCATTGACAGCGAAGTAGGTGTGGTATGCCAACAGTTCCTGCTTCCTTGATTCCTCATTCTTGCTTCATGAGGTTCCCCTTACCCCCAGTTTGCTACTTATTTCTACTTTGAATTTATCTTGCTCCTGACTTTGGTCCTTGCTGTGTCTTTCAAATCAATTATAAAGCCCTTCTAGTGCCTGTTCCCAGCTTTCAAGTTACTGCTCCATTGTGTCATGGTAGAAAAAGCAAATAATTCTGAGTCCCTTTGTTTCTTCAGTCTGGAAATACTTTTTTTCCCCACTTTTCTTAAGCATTTTCAGTGTCCTTCTTTACATTTGTCCTGCTAATTTGTTGCTTCTTCACCCCCTAGCCTGCATTACATGCAGTACTTCAGTGTCACTCTCATGAGTGACTCCTGCGTATGTTAAATCACTTCGTTGCTGCTACCTCATCCAGTTCTATGTACTGCCGTCACACTGTCTCGTTTTTCTACATGTCCTGGTGGAACTCACTTTGAGTTGCATGTCCTTTCTGAGCCCTAGATCTGGTCAAGCTCTCCTTTTTCAGTGAAGTCCTCATTTTTTAGACACAGTCACCGTTTCTTGCACTTAGACATCCATTTAGCATCTGTCAGTATGATAAAACTTTATTTCAGCAAGCCCAGTTCACTCAGCGACCTAGGTTATACTCCATCGTGGATGTAGAATTGATCTAATGCCCTTTACTATCAGTGAAAACAATCTATTCAGTTCTACTCTGGGTCAGGCCCTCAAATAGATACAAAATGAGAATAACTGTGCTGAATCAGTGGAGCTACATAACAGAAAAGAAGAAAAAACGCCAGGGCCCTGTGCATGTAGGCTTTCTTTTTCATTATAGTGACATGCAGAGAATGAGATGTCATGCTTGTCTAGCTATAGGGAATGTGAAGCATAAACGTCTTTTGAACATTTTAATTATGGGCTTTGCCTTTTTTGCTTAAGTGTGTACAAGTCTAGATGATACAGAGCATAATACAATATATTACTAGATGTGCTGTTATAAGCATGGAGACTTATGCTAAACTGGAATGTAACTGAACTTCCAATGAGCAAAGTGCCGGAGGTGCTGTGTGAATCTGAGCTCCCAACGCTTGCTCTAAGTGTGGTATCAAAGGAGTATTTTTTCTCCCAAGTTCTTTTTCTTTGAAGAGCAGAATTGCTGAACTTGTTTTCGAATAAGAGTAGTGGCATTTTCAGTCTGTTGATACTGGCACTTGATTAAAAAGTGTCATAATCCATTATTATTGCTGGTATTTTACTCTTGCTTTGTAATTGTTACTAGCGAGGCTGGAGCTGAAAGCTGTAAGGTTTTAAAAGGCTGCTTACACGTGTTTCGGTAACATCCACAATGCCAGCACCCTTCCCTATTGTTAATGCTTTTTTACTAGAATTACTGAGTGCGCACCTTTGTTTTTCTTCTTCTATGAATCAGAATACTACACCTGAACAGAGGCAATAATTACAGTAAATGATACAGCGGGGTTCCTGCTGTGAGTGGCGTTGCAGATTTCTGTTTCACATGGGTCACTGACTCTCACTCCAGATTACTCAGTAAATCTGCTTGGCCAGGGGAAGAATTCCACACTTGTAAGTTTTGAGTACTTCAGATGTGTCAATGGGCTGTTTTGTGAGGGCCGCTGGTTTTGCAATGCACCTGCCTTTGCCCCAGAGTGTGTATTTCAAAATAGTTGTGTTCAGGAAGGGAATTTAAATATTTGCAGCTAAATAGAGAATAAATGTAGGGGGTTTGGTTCTTAGTATTTGGAAGTCTAAAAAAGAAATACCATTGATGTATTTCAGAAGTACAATTTTAACCATCATTTTCTGAGGCATATTTTTTGTGATACCCTGAGCAGCGTGTGAGATGAGCATGTAAGCAATTTACCCCTCTACGCTCGTGAAAAAGCTGAGGTTGTGAGGTTTTTCATTGGTCACTGCCTTGTGCCAACTCCCTTGTATTACAGCAGGATAAAAGCGTGCACAGAAACGGTTACTTACCTGGTCATACCTTACTGTGAGGATAAGCTGCTCAGTATTCACCCTTGTTCTGTCACTCTGTTCCCTGCCCTTCCTATCTATAGCATTCCAGTCCTGTTGGCCTAGAAATGCTTTCATGAGAATTTCATAGGTTTTATGTCATCTTTTCTATAACATCCTGCCTTCCTAGGGAGGCTTCTTAGGCCAAAAGGTGACAGTAAAAATATGTTAGAATCTTTCCTTTGCAGGGCCCGCAGTATTGTTTGAGGACTTAAAATGGTTTGGGGTGAAATATTTGAGGAGGAGCAAATGTGAATGTTTTTAGCATGCTTAGGAATATGGTTGAAGATGCACCACGCCTGAGAAGGCAACAAAGAATAATGTTGCCTTCAACAAATAAATAAATAAATACCTTACCGCGCATACTCAGTGCGGACTGCAGCAGAACAGTTGGCATATTTTGCTTGATTTGGCATCAGTACAAATCTTCAATTTACCACTCCTCAGAGTGCCTCTTCTTCCTGTCCAGCAGTCCCTAAACCACCCAGACAGCTTTCAGTCTGACTTAGGGAACTCAGATATTTTGACTTCACTTCCCTATTTGAAAAGCAGGAAAATATTTAAGAGGATGTGTGAGGCTTGTTTGTTTAATGTTTAGTGATAATACACTCAGTACATTGTTTAATTTTGATTATTTTTGATCGGTTGATTGTTTTTAGCTGATTTCGGTGTAATTGTCAGAACAATAGTTGGCAGGACTCAAGGCCACCGATGAAATATTGTCTCTGTCAGAAATTCTTTGCCTTTCATAAAATATAACAGCTGGGTCCAGGAATATACTATATCCAGAGGTAACAGAGAGCTATGTCCCTGGTTTAAGAGAGTGCAAGGTTAGATTTTAGCTGTACAAATAAAGCAGAAAGTTCTTGTAGGCTCGTAGTGGTCCAAGGAGTCATATAATAATTGTGGTTACAGCTGGAGTTACAAGTCTGTGATCCCAGATACAAAGCAGGAGGCTTGGAGCATCTAAATGTGCTAAGAGGATGAAAGATCTAACAACTCCATAGTGTAGCTTCTGGAGCCTCGCAGCTTGATTCCCTTTGCCTTTCCTAGATAAGGGAACACTAGTAATCATAATGATGGTGTCAGTGTGGGAATTGTCACCCCCATCATTATAACCCCTTCAGAGAGCGGGCTTTTGCGTCCATCTAAACTTGTTCGAGTGGCTTGGCTGTGCCATCTTCTCCCAGGAAGCCTGTATTCCCTCTCAGCCACACCATCTTACTGCTTTTCTTGCCCTGATACTGGCATTTCCAAGATGACTGAAGGAGGTTGAGCTGAACTTAAAGAACAACCGAACAAAAACCTCTGAACCTAGTATTTTTTTGCAGGTGTTGCTTCTACACAGGTCAGTTTCTTAGCCTGGCTCAGCAAGTGACGGCTTCAGTGACAGTGCTGGCACAAGGGAAGTGATGGAAACCCACAGGAAAGGGGGATTCGACAGAACCCTCTGGCAGCAGCCTACATCTGTTCCAGCTTAATGTGATCATTTTGAAACTGTGATTCGACAGCTCATTTTTATAAGAGACCTAGTACTGGCTATGGCCACATCCTGTGAGAGGCTCATCTGATGTGATTTAACTCCATTGGTTCAGATCTGTTAGGAGAGCTATTTGATGGCTTGACTTTGTACCAACAGGTTTTTAGTCAGTTCAGGTACAGCTTGTCCTTTAGCAGCCACACTAAAGCTAGCGTAAGCTTCATGTAGTCCTGACTCATGCCATTCAGTGATGCAGTCAGGTGCGTGTCCTCTCCCTGCAAAATGCAGGCTGAAACGTGAGAAGAGATCCTTGGGATCCAGCTGGGTTGTGCCGCGGTGAACATCTGCACTCCTCTTATGGACCTGCGGATAACCTGCCTTCCCCCCGTCGCCTGCACATGGCATCTTGCAGCTCACCTTTCCAAAAGACACAAAACCCCAGCTTGAATTCCCGCATGCTGTAATGAGGTAAACGAAAGTGCAGTTTCTAAATTATGATTGGTTGTACATTGATAAGCTCTTGAAAGCTTGCTGATTCGTGCCTTGTTTAAACACACCTTTCTTTGCACTGACCTTTGCACCGGAGAGTTCTCCTTGGTTTCATAGTGCTCAAGGTAGTACATCGAAACGGTATCGGGAATGAGAAGTATAATCAGAACAGCCTGCGTGATTTCCTATAGGAAACACAACCTGACATTTCATCACGGTAATATTTCCTGTTTTAAGGGTTAAAAGATTTTAAGACATTAAATATGTAAGACATTCTAAGGCATTAAACATATTATGTACTAATTAAAATATCCAAGCATCTGTCCAGTGACCAAATTCTGCCTGCCGCCTTCTTTCAGAGAAGGATATTTATACTATGGTATTTGTTCTTCTGTGTGAAAGCTAGGAAAATGACTGTATTTATTTGAACTTCTTGCTGTGGATGGTGCATACAAGAACAAACTAAAATACGATCTTTTTTTTCCTCTTAGTCAGTAGGAGCCACTCCTGAAACTTTATGAGAAACTTCATGAGCCTCATGCTGTGAAAGCTGGTATTTGGCACTTTGTAGTTCAAATCGGAAAACAGTTTATGAAGACGTATGGTATTAAAATCTCTGTGATGTGTCACAGTGTTTTGGTTTCTGGGCCTTGCCTGAGGTTTTGAAGTGATTGTTAAAGTATTAGGGAGTGTAAGCGAGACATTCACTTAACATGTTTTCACTCGCTGTCCATTTGCTGAATTACTTGATGCAGATTTCACGGAACACAGACCTCAGTAGGGGTCGTTATAATTTCTCTTAAGTTTCATTTTAGATATATGTGTCTGCTTAATCTCTGAAATACGGATTAGGTGCCAATTCCGATTTTGTTGTATACTTTTGAAGAAGTTACTCAGGGAGGTCCAGTTGGTTAAGCAGGTGAGCGTTAGCAGCCAGCAGCGAGCCAGGATGAGGAACACGGCTGGAGTCACACCGTGGGTCAGAACCTTTGCATGGGGCTGTGCCAGTGAGAAGTGTGGGGGAGGGCACAGGAGGGGATGGAATGGGATGACAAAGCATTCAGCCTAAGCCACCTTCCGTGACAGTCTTTTCAAACCTTTCCAGTTTTGTATTAAAAATCTAAGCTCGTACCTAAAATTTCTTAGAAGCCTGGCTCCTAGCTCGTGGCTGTCTTTCAGCAGTCGGGTGGTGTTCCCTGAAGTGATTACCAGGCTCTATGGGGTGGTCGCTTTCCCGGGGCATATCTTCACTGCAGCATGCTCAAACCTCAGCCCAACACCAGCCCAAGCCTGCTGGAGAGCTGTGGAGCTGTATGGGTTTGAGCCTAGGCTGAGAAACCTTTCCTTCAGCCTGGTTTGGTGTTTTGCATTTGTTTCTTTTTTCCCTCCGATATTCTTTATCATGTTGATAAAGGTGCACAATCTCTGATTCCAGACAAGAGGAGTGCCTTTTGTATCCTGCTCTGTTACTTTAGTCTCCCGGAGTCTTTCTGAATGCCTATTTCTTTCTCACCCTACAAGTTTTTCTCGCATAGATAATTTTATATTAAAAAAAATAATCTAACTTTAATCTAAAAGAGCTTCAGTTGGCGAAAGGATGTTACTCCAAGTAGGTTATCTTGCAAAAGTCACTAGTAGAAGTTGCTGTTCTTATTAAATAGAGGAATCAAGGTCATATGTGCATATGCTGTTTTGGTTCCTTTTTCTTTTCAGTCTATTTGCAGCCTTCCTTATAGGTAAGGCTGTAGGTAATCTTAGTGCCTGTACATGCAAACATGCTAGCAGCATTGCTCTAGGCAGTAATTTGTGATATGAAAACCCCTTTTATTGGGCTACTATGAATTTCTTTGTACAATTCTAGTTTTAAGACTTCAAGTTCTCTGTCTGGATTTCTTCCATTCTATAATGCATGCCTTACATAAGTATATATGCTTATTATATATCTGTATATGTAAGTACATGATAGGGATTTCTATGGATTTGATTTCTGCTTTCTATGGAGTGATGGTTTCATCCCACCTAAGCACACAGGTCATTTTGTAAGTCTGCATATTAACCTCTTCCTTAAGATTTATTTCCCTGTCATTTCATTTTATTCAACTCGCAAATGAGGCTTGGGAGGTAAAAGTTTTTGGTTACAATATGCAACATCATCTTTTAATGAACACCTCTAAAATAATGAGGGACTCTTACTCAAAACAGTGTAGGACTGCTTAAAAGCTATTACAATTGACAAAGTGTTCTGGTGTCCATCAGATGTTACATAATATTACACAGAATCACAGATGTTACATAATATTATGCGATCTTTGCAAAAAACACCAAACCACAAGCGACCTTGTTCTTAAGAATATTTGGGAAGTTGGAAATCTAGAAATGAAAAGTAGCTGAACAATTTCTCATTTTGCACACCTTTGTTTTAGTAATTACAAAGGCTATACATACTACTTAAGTAAGGCTTTCCCTTAAACCACCACACTGTTGGCATAAGAAACTAATTGCTATTTCTGTTTAAAGTTGAAATTATCTTGCTTTTGTAGGAGTCTGGAATTGCTGAATGTGCTTTATATTTATCCTTTGTTTTATTTTTTTGATACATTACTGATTTTTTAATTGAAAGACACACTTATGCCAGTACCTTCTTTATGTCATTACTGAACGATTTTCTGTCTGTTTTAAGAACTTTTACTCACTTACTTGCAGTTTAGGTTATAGTAAGATTTTCTGAAGACTGGGGAAATGTATCCAAGTCAAAATATTAGTATGAAATTAGATTTTTTGGTTTAGGGTGGGAAAATAAAACTGTTTACGGGAACACAGCCTAAAAAGCCTAACATACTTCTGCAAGTAGGGGCAACAATTTTGTAGCTTATAGTAACGAGTGAGGGAACAATAGTATTGTAAAGCTTTGATTTTTATTGTTGGCTACGTTACTTTGGTTCTGTGGTTTGTTCTGAGCTAGTCAGAGATGATCCTTTGTCCCATTTGGAGCTGCTGCTGTCATGAGAAGCTATTGCGGCTACTTTGAGGAAGGAAATGATTTACAGTAACTCCCAAAGGGGCATCTCATCTTCCAGATCAAGAGCAGAACAGTCCTTTATTGCTATGTAGACTGGCTGGTGGTTGCCTTGTTGGCTCTGGAGGTGGAGAGGAGGTGTTTCCTAGATCTTTGTCTTGATCCCAGAGTACACTGTTATCTCTCACTGGTAGTTGTCCACCAGGGTGTTTTGTCAATTTTGTTGGCAAAATTGGGAAGACCACCATCTCCTCAGTGGTCTTCCAGCTCTGTGTGTCCATGTGCTTCCAACTCATTGCTGTCTGAGCAGGGTGGGAGAGTACTGCTGCAGTGACAGCTCATGGGACAATCAGCTGTGCCAGGCTACCAAAAGGACATCCATATGCATTTGGTTTCCTAAGCAGGAGGCCTCTGACCCTTACAACCAGACAAGGTATTGCTTTATTGCTCTGTCTGCCTCCTGTGAGTTACTGCAAAGGATGAGGTGGCCTTGAGGTGTCACCCTTGGGGACATCACCCAGGGACACTCCATGGTTGCGGTGTGAGTCGAGCCGAAGGACCTTCAACCAAAGAGCACTACTTGAGGCACTCTTGTGAAAGAGGCAGCTTCATTTTATTACCTCTTCTAACATAATACCATGTATACTTGGTAAAGTTGTATTTATTCTGAGAATTTGCTTCCAAATAAGGTGTCATGAAACATCAAAAAAGGGAAAAATATGTCAGTTGCCTAGCGGGTGCAGTCAATATCCCTAAATTCCTCATTGCACCCTCCTGACTTTCAAAATGGATGGAGAGCTGAGCACCTCCAGTGAAAACACCCGGCAGGGGTGGCTGAAGCTGTAGTCTATACACACCAGTTTATTTGAATTGAAAAAATAATATGATTTATGTTTATGGGCATTTGTCTTTCTTTGAAAATCTCCTTTTCATCTTTACGTTAAAATGTGCTGTAAATATTCTGTTACGGAGTTTCTTCTTCCCTTACCATTGCTCTGTTGACTTAGGTTGTAGGTTTTAAACCCTTTTGATGCTAAAAAGTGTATGTTTCCCTTTCTGTGTCAGTCTGTCAGCACTTGTACAGTCTATGTAAATGTAAAGCTTTGTCCAAGTGCCTTATTTTGGTGAGGGAATTATTCTTTATCCTCTGAGACAGAATTGGCTGCTTATACAACCAAATATTTCTTGCATCTGAAGAAACTTTTAAGACTGCAAACGTGTATTTTCAGTGCAGAAGATACTAAGAAAGTTTTTAGTTTTAATACCTCTGGTAGGCAGAGGCTCTACTGTGTCACCCCTCCTGAGCTCCAAGGTTATATTTGTTACTCGGCTTAGGCCCAGTGACATTCAATCCCTTCACTGCCTCCCCAGCACTGTTGGTATGTGTTGGTTCCTGAATTTTTAGGATATGTTACAGGGTGCTTCAGAGCTGGAGAGCCAGAAGTGGGGTCCTCCCCAGCATGGCGAGGTGGAGTGAGGGCTGGGCATGGAGCGGAGCGGTTGGGCAGCGCAGCTTGGGGCTGGAGTGAAGGACTTGCAGGACATCGTGCGGCTCCTGCTCTGGTTGGCCTCATTATGTTGTTCCCTTCACTGTCTAGAAATGTCTCTGCTCTGTGTACCTGGGTCAAGCCTGTTGTGGCTCGCTTTCTCTTCCTCCTTTCCCTTCCCCACCAAATTGCAGGCTTAAGTCCCTGGCATAATATGATGTTTTCAGATTATTTAGAATGGAGTTTTCATATGTGACTTAATATTGCATGCAACAAATGTTTTTTTTCCCGGTGTCCATATGATCCTGTATAAAAATATATGGTATTCATTTGCAGAAAATGCATCTCATAATGAGAAGTACAGATATCTGGCATGAGGAGCTTGGTCCTGTAAGTAAAAACCACAGATAGTAATACTCAAGAGTACGTAACATTGCTCTTGTTCTCTGCACACAGTGTGCGTACATACAGCGAAAGAAAATAAGAATTTGTATTTATAGAAGCATCTGCATATGGATTGTGCCTTATTTCATATTTAATGTGTTATATGCGAAGCACTGTATTTCATTTTCCTTGATTATTACTGGAGTTTGTAATCATAGCTACTTAGTGTTAGGAGTAAGTGCTATTTTTACCCTGTTTGCACACGGGAATATGTCTGAAGTTTGAAGTCAGAGATTTAACCTCTAGATACATGGGGAAAGTTAAAAGAGTACAATGTCATTTTTGCTTGCATTTTTGGCTGGTGGTTAACCCTCCACTGAAGTGGTTTGTTAGGGAATGCAGGGTAAGAGTTATGGCTAATATTAGTGATGCAACAATTTTAAAAAGACAAATTGCTGTTGCTTTATATAACTCATTGAAGTATTCCAAAATAGACTGATAGCTCTTTGGAACAATAATTATGGAGAATGTTATCAGCTGAAAAACCATAGGTGGCACCTATATGTTGATTTAGAAACTGGTATCTCTCATGTTTGTAAGATGCTGGTAAAGGAAGGGCGGTATTAGTTAGGAAGGAAAACAAAGGATTTTCCTGAATAATTTCTGTTGAAAATTATCACCTCAATAAATTACAAATCTAATAAATCAGTTTGTTAGGTTTTCTTGGTTTTTTTACTTACTATCAATATTTAATATGTAAATCCCAGAATTCTTACAGTCCCTGCCTGCATCGTCTTTTTGATGAGTGCAATTTGAAGTAAAGTTTGTAAGAGCTCTTTTGGTCTTCCATTCCCAAAATCCTGGAGACATTTTTTTTTCTCCTTTTACTAGCAACACATTTTTTTCAGCTGCAGAGCAAGCAGTGACTGTCAGCCTTCCCTTTCTGATCAGTCTGGAACGTTTCCTCTTGCCACCTTAAAATCAGACAACAGTCTTCCATGACTGTGTAAGCTTTGATGAACTCGCTGCCCATGTGCCCACATGGGAAGGAGACTGCACTGAAAAAAGAATCAGATCTAAAAGTAAAGAACAAAAAAATGTAATGCTGTTAATCAAAATGAGAAACAAGGATTACATGTGTTAAATTGTGATTAACTAGTAATAAAATACGCATGGGATATTCTTTTAGGGTTTATTTTTCATTTTAAACAGTCACTCTTGTTAAAGGATTGATATTTCATTTACGTTTTGTTTACTTTTTCTTCATTTCCAGCGTTTGCTTCTTCGTTGTTTTCCTCCCTATAGTCTGGTTTGTGTTATGTTCTCTTTGTTTCTCCCCTCTCCTGGACGAAAACAAAACCTCTTGTAAATCCTTAAAATTGACATTTTGGTTTTGTATTCAAATCTTGATGCTCAGACCTTGTAGACAGGTAGTATGGTAGTAGCCTAGCTTCCAAACTTGTGAGCTGTACATCTGTGTACTTAATTTGTAAGTGAAGTGCTGTACCTATGCATACAAGTACTGGTAAAGCTTTGCAGGGAGCTTGGCTGAAAAAAATACACATTTTCATATCTTTTCTGCTGATGTTCAGAAAATAGAGGGGGTAGTGAAGGAGTAGAGGGAAGGAGGGAATCTGTGGTCTTGAGTTGCTTCCTGCTTGCTTGGTTGTCTACTATCATTTAAAAACCACCAGAAATATGAAGGGTGAGGGAATATATTAATGTAATTTTGTTTTATTTAGTGGGGTTCCTGCTGTGTTATAGGACACCAAGCTTTTGAAAGTGCTCGTTAGTGTGAATAACAGAGGGCTGCAGACAACCGAGTTGTTACACCCCAGGAACAAGTACTTCCCAGTAATATTTCCTTAGAAGACGGAATATGGTGGGAAAGGAGACTTTGCAAAGGCTCATGGCTATAGCAGTTGCCCTCAAAAATGTAAAGCAGTTGTGACTGGGTGCCCTTTTCAATCTCTTCTTTTGCTAAGGTGACAATGGACTTTGCTGCTGCCCTCTTTGTGCAGCGGGTGTGCTACGGTGAGCGGGTGTGAAGGAAACAGCTGGATGGGGGCAGACCTGCGTTGCCTGCTGCCTCTGCCATGGCCCACCCTGCCTGGCTCCTGCTGGAGGAGTTCCCCGAAGCGGGTTTGTCTTGTGTGCAGAGCCACGTGCAGCATTGTTGTGTTAGCCCCTCCGAGAGCAGGTGAAATCTGAGCGACCGCTTTTGAAGCTGGTTGCAAACAGGTGCTTCCTGTTGCTGAGCCTGAACTAAACCCAGGTGGTCCATCCTTTGCAATGTTCCTGAGGCCTCCCGCTCTCATATTCCCTTACTTTTAAGGATGCTTCTTAAAAGCATCCTCTCTGGCGTTAAAGTATCCTCTCTGGTGTTTTGCTTCTGAACAGATCTGTATCCCTCAGTATACTTGAGTGCTGGCCTGCCTTGAGCACGCTGCTCTCCTCAGGCCTTTCTGCTCCCTCCTCTTCCTCTCTCGCCCGACTTCTATGAGAGCACCTTTATCAACTTTGTCTTACGATGTCTCTGTTGGTGATCTGTTTGGACAACAAAAACAGCTTCCGTACAACATGACTTTAGAATCCTGCATGGATTTTCTTGTCTGCTGCTTAGGAATGCTCATGCAAATTCATTTACAATTTATTCTGAATGTAAGGATTATGTTATAATAAATTCACTATGAATGCGTGCCAATTTTCCTTCTAGCCTAAACAAAATTACTGAATTATGCTTTGGGCCTTATATTTGCAATGACAGGGTTATTGGTCTAACTAATAGGTCCTTTAACATGGTACGAGCTAATGCTTTTAGAGAGCTAATTGCTTTTGGAGGCACAAAAGTGACTCCAGTATCATTTCATAGCTGTAACTGTACTTTACTACATGTTCCTGGTATATGGAAGGATAGCTTAAATTTGGCTTTGTACCATGCTTATTTTTTTTTCCACTGTGAAAAGAAAAATAAATTATTTAAATCTTTCCTCTCTGTGCTTTTCAATAATGGAATTACAAATACTGTATCTATTTCACTTCCTGGTTTATTCTCTTTGATATTTGTGGAGCCTGAAGTAATCTCACACAGGCTTTATTCTCTTCTTTGGGAGAAGATTAGTTCCAGTCATTCTCTCAGAAGATTACAGAAAAAGTGTACTTTTAAAATGTATGCGATGTGTTTGAGTATTTTCCCAATAAGCAGCATGCAAGTTGTTACTGAGAACATATTTTGCATACATTTTTGTAATTAATATGAATTGTAGAATATTAAAAGAATCAAAATGGCAGAGGGAAAAATCTCTGTCTGTATGAAGCTGGGTCATGCAGAAAGCATCTGGAAGGAATGGAAAAGGTAGATCAACCAACCAAGGGTCAGAGCCAAAAATGTGACAAAAAGGAGATTCAAATGAGGCTGTTCTTTTCCGTATTCTTTCCTAGCTGTGGGCAGTACGTTTTCTTTAAAATTAAAAGCTTCAAACATGATTGGGGTTTTATGTAAGGGAAATATACTTGGTATCTCTTGAGTTTGGAGACTGACTTGTGTTTTCATTAAGTGGGACTTGTGGTTCACTTCCAGTTCTTCCAAAAGTCTGCACAAGTTGCAAGCCTGTTTCTAACGTGGTGCCACTTGTGTGATTGGACCTATACAGGTCACCCAGGTGGATTTTGCACTTAGAGGAATACCTGTTTCTCTTTCTAAAATGTGTGCTTTTGAATCGGAAATTTCTGGTAAAAAGTAGTACTGTGTTTTCAAAGCCTTTGGCAATCTTGGTTCAAGTGATGTGAGAATTAAGAGGATTAGAACGGCAGGACCTGAGACAATACGGTCTGCTTCATTTTGTCAGTACAGAAATAAACCCCAAACTGATTTCTTCTGACATTACTTCTGAGTTTAGCTGTGACAATTTTATTACAAGTTTGATAATACTTGATGTTCTATTTAAAGCTCCAAATGTGAGTCCACGAGACTCAGCCTTCATGAAAAGAAATAAGCAGGCTTCAGTATTTTATGGTTGGAGAATAAAGCTAAAAGTGTGCACTGAGCTCAACAGTGGAATGCAACAGTCCTCCCAAACGCAAGGAAACATAACTGGTGCAATCATTTTGTGGAGGACAGGCTTCAGGGCTGCAATTGTCGGTTCTGAATTCTTTCTCAGTATGTAGTGGAACAAGATCATGTTTATTCTGACACAGCCTGGGGTGGTATATCAAATCACTCTTTTTGCAAATGTTTGACGGTAGGTGTGTTATAGTTCTAATGCTTTTTACGATCATAAATCATTTCACATCATCAGTCATACAGCAGGGCAAATGATCTATACCATCATTATAGATAGTGTATGTGTATCAGCTTAACATAATTATAATTTATCTAATCAGAAGTAGAAAATAGATAGTCTAAATGGCTGTGTAGCAACATGAGGTCCTGTTAAAAGAAATGTGAGGTATTTTAATCTTCTAAGAAGTGCTGCATATAGTTCAGGCAGATTAAGTTTTGGCCTCATATCTGGAATCTCCCATTTCTGGTACAAAGGATTAAAATATTAAGTACTATAGTCTGTGTCATTGCCACAATTTCCTTCCTGTTTTCTTTGGCATCAGTTTGGGATTGGGAAAGGAGGAAGATCATGTTGACTGAGGTAAAAAAAATCTTACATCTATAATAATGATGTGGCTGGAAGCAATACAGTGTGTGTGTGTATAGCTTTCAGACTTACAGTCTGGCAGCCCTGACTTTTGCCTGTGTTGCATTTATTATTCATGGAAAGGCTTAAAATGCCAGTTTGTGGGGTTTTCTGGGTTTTGGAGTTTGGTTTTGGTGTGGGTGTTTGTGGGTTTGTGGTTTCTCGTTTTTTTTTTGTTTAATCTCCAGAGCAGTTTTGAGCAGGTATTAACAGCAGCTGATGGTATTACAAAAAGTCCTGAGAGACCCGATTCTCTTTGCTCAGCCTTTTTTATGCTCATTTAGAAAGTGAGTACTCTTTTATACCCTCTCTGCAATCACTTTGTGCACTTTGGAAGGAGAACAGAGCTTTGTCTCAGTTCCTACTTCTCTAGCTTTTCTTTGGAGCTTAAGGGGGATTTGGGGAAGTTTGATTGCAATTGACATTCAAAATGGCCTATAAGGTCACAGAACAGCCAAATAAAACTCTCTAGAAGGCGTGTTGAGTGTTAGCTCACCAAAAATACTGGAAATTGTGTTACAGAATCATGGAATGTTCAGGATTGGAAGGGACCTCTGAAGATCATCTAGTCCAGCCCCCCTGCCAGAGCAGGATCCCC